>NW_027445461.1:0-168783 GCF_035582795.1 Mycteria americana | reverse complement strand
GCGCAATCGCTGGACGTTTCCAATTTGGCAGCCGGGCTCTGCGAGAGAGAGATACACAGTGTTGCCCCTTTACCCAAGCCAAGCTTTTGGGGAAAGCGAATGTCTGTGTGGCAGCGAATGCAGTTCCAAGGGACAGTGAAAACCAGCTACAGCATCCGTGCTGGCAGCTTTCGTGTGGGGCGCAATCGCTGGACGTTTCCAATTTGGCAGCCGGGCTCTGCGAGAGAGAGATACACAGTGTTGCCCCTTTACCAAGCCAAGCTTTTGGGGAAAGCGAATGTCTGTGTGGCAGCGAATGCAGTTCCAAGGGACAGTGAAAACCACGTACAGCATTCCGTGCTGGCAGCTTTCGTGTGGGCGCAATCGCTGGACGTTTCCAATTTGGCAGCCGGGCTCTGCAAGAGAGAGATACACAGTGTTGCCCCTTTACCAAGCCAAGCTTTTGGGGAAAGCGAATGTCTGTGTGGCAGCGAATGCAGTTCCAAGGGACAGTGAAAACCAGCTACAGCATTCCGTGCTGGCAGCTTTCGTGTGGGCGCAATCGCTGGACGTTTCCAATTTGGCAGCCGGGCTCTGCGAGAGAGAGATACACAGTGTTGCCCCTTTACCAAGCCAAGCTTTTGGGGAAAGCGAATGTCTGTGTGGCAGCGAATGCAATTCCAAGGGACAGTGAAAAGCAGCTACAGCATTCCGTGCTGGCAGCTTTCGTGTGGGCGCAATCGATGGACGTTTCGAATTTGCCAGCCGTGCTCTGCGAGAGAGAGATACACAGTGTTGCCCCTTTACCAAGCCAAGCTTTTGGGGAAAGCGAATGTCTGTGTGGCAGCGAATGCAGTTCCAAGGGACAGTGAAAACCAGCTACAGCATTCCGTGCTGGCAGCTTTCGTGTGGGCGCAATCGCTGGACGTTTCGAATTTGCCAGCCGGGCTCTGCGAGAGAGAGATACACAGTGTTGCCCCTTTACCAAGCCAAGCTTTTGGGGAAAGCGAATGTCTGTGTGGCAGCGAATGCAGTTCCAAGGGACAGTGAAAAGCAGCTACAGCATTCCGTGATGGCAGCTTTCGTGTGGGCGCAATCTCTGGACGTTTCAATTTGGCAGCCGGGCTCTGCGAGAGAGAGATACACAGTGTTGCCCCTTTACGAACCAAAGCTTTTGGGGAAAGCGAATGTCTGTGTGGCAGCGAATGCAGTTCCAAGGGACAGTGAAAACCAGCTACAGCATTCCGTGCTGGCAGCTTTCGTGTGGGCGCAATCGCTGGACGTTTCGAATTTGGCAGCCGGGCTCTGCGAGAGAGAGATACACAGTGTTGCCCCTTTACCAAGCCAAGCTTTTGGGGAAAGCGAATGTCTGTGTGGCAGCGAATGCAGTTCCAAGGGACAGTGAAAACCAGCTACAGCATTCCGTGCTGGCAGCTTTCGTGTGGGCGCAATCGCTGGACGTTTCCGAATTTGGCAGCCGGGCTCTGCGAGAGAGAGATACACAGTGTTGCCCCTTTACCAAGCCAAGCTTTTGGGGAAAGCGAATGTCTGTGTGGCAGCGAATGCAGTTCCAAGGGACAGTGAAAACCCAGCTACAGCATTCCGTGCTGGCAGCTTTCGTGTGGGCGCAATCGCTGGACGTTTCGAATTTGGCAGCCGGGCTCTGCGAGAGAGAGATACACAGTGTTGCCCCTTTACCAAGCCAAGCTTTTGGGGAAAGCGAATGTCTGTGTGGCAGCGAATGCAGTTCCAAGGGACAGTGAAAACAGCTACAGCATTCCGTGCTGGCAGCTTTCGTGTGGGCGCAATCGCTGGACGTTTCGAATTTGGCAGCCGGGCTCTGCGAGAGAGAGATACACAGTGTTGCCCCTTTACCAAGCCAAGCTTTTGGGGAAAGCGAATGTCTGTGTGGCAGCGAATGCAGTTCCAAGGGACAGTGAAAACCAGCTACAGCATTCCGTGCTGGCAGCTTTCGTGTGGGCGCAATCGCTGGACGTTTCGAATTTGGCAGCCGGGCTCTGCGAGAGAGAGATACACAGTGTTGCCCCTTTACCAAGCCAAGCTTTTGGGGAAAGCGAATGTCTGTGTGGCAGCGAATGCAGTTCCAAGGGACAGTGAAAACCAGCTACAGCATTCCGTGCTGGCAGCTTTCGTGTGGGCGCAATCGCTGGACGTTTCCAATTTGGCAGCCGGGCTCTGCGAGAGAGAGATACACAGTGTTGCCCCTTTACCAAGCCAAGCTTTTGGGGAAAGCGAATGTCTGTGTGGCAGCGAATGCAGTTCCAAGGGACAGTGAAAACCAGCTACAGCATTCCGTGCTGGCAGCTTTCGTGTGGGCGCAATCGCTGGACGTTTCCGAATTTGGCAGCCGGGCTCTGCGAGAGAGAGATACACAGTGTTGCCCCTTTACCAAGCCAAGCTTTTGGGGAAAGCGAATGTCTGTGTGGCAGCGAATGCAGTTCCAAGGGACAGTGAAAACCAGCTACAGCATTCCGTGCTGGCAGCTTTCGTGTGGGCGCAATCGCTGGACGTTTCGAATTTGCAGCCGGGCTCTGCGAGAGAGAGATACACAGTGTTGCCCCTTTACCAAGCCAAGCTTTTGGGGAAAGCGAATGTCTGTGTGGCAGCGAATGCAGTTCCAAGGGACAGTGAAAACCAGCTACAGCATCCGTGCTGGCAGCTTTCGTGTGGGCGCAATCGCTGGACGTTTCCAATTTGGCAGCCGGGCTCTGCGAGAGAGAGATACACAGTGTTGCCCCTTTACCGAAGCCAAGCTTTTGGGGAAAGCGAATGTCTGTGTGGCAGCGAATGCAGTTCCAAGGGACAGTGAAAACCAGCTACAGCATTCCGTGCTGGCAGCTTTCGTGTGGGCGCAATCGCTGGACGTTCGAATTTGGCAGCCGGGCTCTGCGAGAGAGAGATACACAGTGTTGCCCCTTTACCAAGCCAAGCTTTTGGGGAAAGCGAATGTCTGTGTGGCAGCGAATGCAGTTCCAAGGGACAGTGAAAACCAGCTACAGCATTCCGTGCTGGCAGCTTTCGTGTGGGCGCAATCGCTGGACGTTTCCAATTTGGCAGCCGGGCTCTGCGAGAGAGAGATACACAGTGTTGCCCCTTTACCGAAGCCAAGCTTTTGGGGAAAGCGAATGTCTGTGTGGCAGCGAATGCAGTTCCAAGGGACAGTGAAAACCAGCTACAGCATTCCGTGCTGGCAGCTTTCGTGTGGGCGCAATCGCTGGACGTTTCCGAATTTGGCAGCCGGGCTCTGCGAGAGAGAGATACACAGTGTTGCCCCTTTACCAAGCCAAGCTTTTGGGGAAAGCGAATGTCTGTGTGGCAGCGAATGCAGTTCCAAGGGACAGTGAAAACCAGCTACAGCATTCCGTGCTGGCAGCTTTCGTGTGGGCGCAATCGCTGGACGTTTCCAATTTGGCAGCCGGGCTCTGCGAGAGAGAGATACACAGTGTTGCCCCTTTACCAAGCCAAGCTTTTGGGGAAAGCGAATGTCTGTGTGGCAGCGAATGCAGTTCCAAGGGACAGTGAAAACCAGCTACAGCATTCCGTGCTGGCAGCTTTCGTGTGGGCGCAATCGCTGGACGTTTCCAATTTGGCAGCCGGGCTCTGCGAGAGAGAGATACACAGTGTTGCCCCTTTACCAAGCCAAGCTTTGGGGAAAGCGAATGTCTGTGTGGCAGCGAATGCAGTTCCAAGGGACAGTGAAAACCAGCTACAGCATTCCGTGCTGGCAGCTTTCGTGTGGGCGCAATCGCTGGACGTTTCCAATTTGGCAGCCGGGCTCTGCGAGAGAGAGATACACAGTGTTGCCCCTTTACCAAGCAAGCTTTTGGGGAAAGCGAATGTCTGTGTGGCAGCGAATGCAGTTCCAAGGGACAGTGAAAACCAGCTACAGCATTCCGTGCTGGCAGCTTTCGTGTGGGCGCAATCGCTGGACGTTTCGCAATTTGGCAGCCGGGCTCTGCGAGAGAGAGATACACAGTGTTGCCCCTTTACCAAGCCAAGCTTTTGGGGAAAGCGAATGTCTGTGTGGCAGCGAATGCAGTTCCAAGGGACAGTGAAAACCAGCTACAGCATTCCGTGCTGGCAGCTTTCGTGTGGGCGCAATCGCTGGACGTTTCGAATTTGGCAGCCGGGCTCTGCGAGAGAGAGATACACAGTGTTGCCCCTTTACCAAGCCAAGCTTTTGGGGAAAGCGAATGTCTGTGTGGCAGCGAATGCAGTTCCAAGGGACAGTGAAAACCAGCTACAGCATTCCGTGCTGGCAGCTTTCGTGTGGGCGCAATCGCTGGACGTTTCCGAATTTGGCAGCCGGGCTCTGCGAGAGAGAGATACACAGTGGTGCCCCTTTACGAAGCCAAGCTTTTGGGGGAAAGCGAATGTCTGTGTGGCAGCGAATGCAGTTCCAAGGGACAGTGAAAACCAGCTACAGCATTCCGTGCTGGCAGCTTTCGTGTGGGGCGCAATCGCTGGACGTTTCGAATTGGCAGCCGGGCTCTGCGAGAGAGAGATACACAGTGTTGCCCCTTTACCAAGCCAAGCTTTTGGGGAAAGCGAATGTCTGTGTGGCAGCGAATGCAGTTCCAAGGGACAGTGAAAACCAGCTACAGCATTCCGTGCTGGCAGCTTTCGTGTGGGCGCAATCGCTGGACGTTTCCAATTTGGCAGCCGGGCTCTGCGAGAGAGAGATACACAGTGTTGCCCCTTTACCAAGCCAAGCTTTTGGGGAAAGCGAATGTCTGTGTGGCAGCGAATGCAGTTCCAAGGGACAGTGAAAACCAGCTACAGCATTCCGTGCTGGCAGCTTTCGTGTGGGCGCAATCGCTGGACGTTTCCAATTTGGCAGCCGGGCTCTGCGAGAGAGAGATACACAGTGTTGCCCCTTTACCAAGCCAAGCTTTTGGGGAAAGCGAATGTCTGTGTGGCAGCGAATGCAGTTCCAAGGGACAGTGAAAACCAGCTACAGCATTCCGTGCTGGCAGCTTTCGTGTGGGCGCAATCGCTGGACGTTTCCAATTTGGCAGCCGGGCTCTGCGAGAGAGAGATACACAGTGTTGCCCCTTTACCAAGCCAAGCTTTTGGGGAAAGCGAATGTCTGTGTGGCAGCGAATGCAGTTCCAAGGGACAGTGAAAACCAGCTACAGCATTCCGTGCTGCAGCTTTCGTGTGGGCGCAATCGCTGGACGTTTCCAATTTGGCAGCCGGGCTCTGCGAGAGAGAGATACACAGTGTTGCCCCTTTACCAAGCCAAGCTTTTGGGGAAAGCGAATGTCTGTGTGGCAGCGAATGCAGTTCCAAGGGACAGTGAAAACCAGCTACAGCATTCCGTGCTGGCAGCTTTCGTGTGGGCGCAATCGCTGGACGTTTCCAATTTGGCAGCCGGGCTCTGCGAGAGAGAGATACACAGTGTTGCCCCTTTACCAAGCCAAGCTTTTGGGGAAAGCGAATGTCTGTGTGGCAGCGAATGCAGTTCCAAGGGACAGTGAAAACCAGCTACAGCATTCCGTGCTGGCAGCTTTCGTGTGGGCGCAATCGCTGGACGTTTCCAATTTGGCAGCCGGGCTCTGCGAGAGAGAGATACACAGTGTTGCCCCTTTACCAAGCCAAGCTTTTGGGGAAAGCGAATGTCTGTGTGGCAGCGAATGCAGTTCCAAGGGACAGTGAAAACCAGCTACAGCATTCCGTGCTGGCAGCTTTCGTGTGGGCGCAATCGCTGGACGTTTCCAATTTGGCAGCCGGCTCTGCGAGAGAGAGATACACAGTGTTGCCCCTTTACCAAGCCAAGCTTTTGGGGAAAGCGAATGTCTGTGTGGCAGCGAATGCAGTTCCAAGGGACAGTGAAAACCAGCTACAGCATTCCGTGCTGGCAGCTTTCGTGTGGGCGCAATCGCTGGACGTTTCCAATTTGGCAGCCGGGCTCTGCGAGAGAGAGATACACAGTGTTGCCCCTTTACCAAGCCAAGCTTTTGGGGAAAGCGAATGTCTGTGTGGCAGCGAATGCAGTTCCAAGGGACAGTGAAAACCAGCTACAGCATTCCGTGCTGGCAGCTTTCGTGTGGGCGCAATCGCTGGACGTTTCGAATTTGGCAGCCGGGCTCTGCGAGAGAGAGATACACAGTGTTGCCCCTTTACCAAGCCAAGCTTTTGGGGAAAGCGAATGTCTGTGTGGCAGCGAATGCAGTTCCAAGGGACAGTGAAAACCAGCTACAGCATTCCGTGCTGGCAGCTTTCGTGTGGGCGCAATCGCTGGACGTTTCGAATTTGCAGCCGGGCTCTGCGAGAGAGAGATACACAGTGTTGCCCCTTTACCAAGCCAAGCTTTTGGGGGAAAGCGAATGTCTGTGTGGCAGCGAATGCAGTTCCAAGGGACAGTGAAAACCAGCTACAGCATTCCGTGCTGGCAGCTTTCGTGTGGGCGCAATCGCTGGACGTTTCCAATTTGGCAGCCGGGCTCTGCGAGAGAGAGATACACAGTGTTGCCCCTTTACCGAAGCCAAGCTTTTGGGGAAAGCGAATGTCTGTGTGGCAGCGAATGCAGTTCCAAGGGACAGTGAAAACCAGCTACAGCATTCCGTGCTGGCAGCTTTCGTGTGGGCGCAATCTGGACGTTTCGAATTTGGCAGCCGGGCTCTGCGAGAGAGAGATACACAGTGTTGCCCCTTTACCAAGCCAAGCTTTTGGGGAAAGCGAATGTCTGTGTGGCAGCGAATGCAGTTCCAAGGGACAGTGAAAACCAGCTACAGCATTCCGTGCTGGCAGCTTTCGTGTGGGCGCAATCGCTGGACGTTTCCAATTTGGCAGCCGGGCTCTGCCAGAGAGAGATACACAGTGTTGCCCCTTTACCAAGCCAAGCTTTTGGGGAAAGCGAATGTCTGTGTGGCAGCGAATGCAGTTCCAAGGGACAGTGAAAACCAGCTACAGCATTCCCGTGCTGGCAGCTTTCGTGTGGGCGCAATCGCTGGACGTTTCCAATTTGCAGCCGGGCTCTGCGAGAGAGAGATACACAGTGTTGCCCCTTTACCAAGCCAAGCTTTTGGGGAAAGCGAATGTCTGTGTGGCAGCGAATGCAGTTCCAAGGGACAGTGAAAACCAGCTACAGCATTCCGTGCTGGCAGCTTTCGTGTGGGCGCAATCGCTGGACGTTTCCAATTTGGCAGCCGGGCTCTGCGAGAGAGAGATACACAGTGTTGCCCCTTTACCAAGCCAAGCTTTTGGGGAAAGCGAATGTCTGTGTGGCAGCGAATGCAGTTCCAAGGGACAGTGAAAACCAGCTACAGCTTTCCGTGATGGCAGCTTTCGTGTGGGCGCAATCTCTGGACGTTTCCAATTTGGCAGCCGGGCTCTGCGAGAGAGAGATACACAGTGTTGCCCCTTTACGAACCAAAGCTTTTGGGGAAAGCGAATGTCTGTGTGGCAGCGAATGCAGTTCCAAGGGACAGTGAAAACCAGCTACAGCATTCCGTGCTGGCAGCTTTCGTGTGGGCGCAATCGCTGGACGTTTCGAATTTGGCAGCCGGGCTCTGCAAGAGAGAGATACACAGTGTTGCCCCTTTACCAAGCCAAGCTTTTGGGGAAAGCGAATGTCTGTGTGGCAGCGAATGCAGTTCCAAGGGACAGTGAAAACCAGCTACAGCATTCCGTGCTGGCAGCTTTCGTGTGGGCGCAATCGCTGGACGTTTCGAATTTGGCAGCCGGGCTCTGCGAGAGAGAGATACACAGTGTTGCCCCTTTACCAAGCCAAGCTTTTGGGGAAAGCGAATGTCTGTGTGGCAGCGAATGCAGTTCCAAGGGACAGTGAAAACCAGCTACAGCATTCCGTGCTGGCAGCTTTCGTGTGGGCGCAATCGCTGGACGTTTCGAATTTGGCAGCCGGGCTCTGCGAGAGAGAGATACACAGTGTTGCCCCTTTACCAAGCCAAGCTTTTGGGGAAAGCGAATGTCTGTGTGGCAGCGAATGCAGTTCCAAGGGACAGTGAAAACCAGCTACAGCATTCCGTGCTGGCAGCTTTCGTGTGGGCGCAATCGCTGGACGTTTCGAATTTGGCAGCCGGGCTCTGCGAGAGAGAGATACACAGTGTTGCCCCTTTACCAAGCCAAGCTTTTGGGGAAAGCGAATGTCTGTGTGGCAGCGAATGCAGTTCCAAGGGACAGTGAAAACCAGCTACAGCATTCCGTGCTGGCAGCTTTCGTGTGGGCGCAATCGCTGGACGTTTCCAATTTGGCAGCCGGGCTCTGCGAGAGAGAGATACACAGTGTTGCCCCTTTACCAAGCCAAGCTTTTGGGGAAAGCGAATGTCTGTGTGGCAGCGAATGCAGTTCCAAGGGACAGTGAAAACCAGCTACAGCATTCCGTGCTGGCAGCTTTCGTGTGGGCGCAATCGCTGGACGTTTCGAATTTGGCAGCCGGGCTCTGCAAGAGAGAGATACACAGTGTTGCCCCTTTACCAAGCCAAGCTTTTGGGGAAAGCGAATGTCTGTGTGGCAGCGAATGCAGTTCCAAGGGACAGTGAAAACCAGCTACAGCATTCCGTGCTGGCAGCTTTCGTGTGGGCGCAATCGCTGGACGTTTCCAATTTGGCAGCCGGGCTCTGCGAGAGAGAGATACACAGTGTTGCCCCCTTTACCAAGCCAAGCTTTTGGGGAAAGCGAATGTCTGTGTGGCAGCGAATGCAGTTCCAAGGGACAGTGAAAAGCAGCTACAGCATTCCGTGCTGGCAGCTTTCGTGTGGGCGCAATCGATGGACGTTTCGAATTTGCCAGCCGTGCTCTGCGAGAGAGAGATACACAGTGTTGCCCCTTTACCAAGCCAAGCTTTTGGGGAAAGCGAATGTCTGTGTGGCAGCGAATGCAGTTCCAAGGGACAGTGAAAACAGCTACAGCATTCCGTGCTGGCAGCTTTAGTGTGGGCGCAATCGCTGGACGTTTCCAATTTGCCAGCCGGGCTCTGCGAGAGAGAGATACACAGTGTTGCCCCTTTACCAAGCCAAGCTTTTGGGGAAAGCGAATGTCTGTGTGGCAGCGAATGCAGTTCCAAGGGACAGTGAAAACCAGCTACAGCATTCCGTGCTGGCAGCTTTCGTGTGGGCGCAATCGCTGGACGTTTCGAATTTGGCAGCCGGGCTCTGCAAGAGAGAGATACACAGTGTTGCCCCTTTACCAAGCCAAGCTTTTGGGGAAAGCGAATGTCTGTGTGGCAGCGAATGCAGTTCCAAGGGACAGTGAAAACCAGCTACAGCATTCCGTGCTGGCAGCTTTCGTGTGGGCGCAATCGCTGGACGTTTCCAATTTGGCAGCCGGGCTCTGCGAGAGAGAGATACACAGTGTTGCCCCTTTACCAAGCCAAGCTTCTGGGGAAAGCGAATGTCTGTGTGGCAGCGAATGCAATTCCAAGGGACAGTGAAAAGCAGCTACAGCATTCCGTGCTGGCAGCTTTCGTGTGGGCGCAATCGATGGACGTTTCGAATTTGCCAGCCGTGCTCTGCGAGAGAGAGATACACAGTGTTGCCCCTTTACCAAGCCAAGCTTTTGGGGAAAGCGAATGTCTGTGTGGCAGCGAATGCAGTTCCAAGGGACAGTGAAAACCAGCTACAGCATTCCGTGCTGGCAGCTTTCGTGTGGGCGCAATCGCTGGACGTTTCGAATTTGGCAGCCGGGCTCTGCGACAGAGAGATACACAGTGTTGCCCCTTTACCAAGCCAAACTTTTGGGAAAGCGAATGTCTGTGTGGCAGCGAATGCAGTTCCAAGGGACAGTGAAAACCAGCTACAGCATTCCGTGCTGGCAGCTTTCGTGTGGGCGCAATCGCTGGACGTTTCCAATTTGGCAGCCGGGCTCTGCGAGAGAGAGATACACAGTGTTGCCCCTTTACCAAGCCAAGCTTTTGGGGAAAGCGAATGTCTGTGTGGCAGCGAATGCAGTTCCAAGGGACAGTGAAAACCAGCTACAGCATTCCGTGCTGGCAGCTTTCGTGTGGGCGCAATCGCTGGACGTTTCCAATTTGGCAGCCGGGCTCTGCGAGAGAGAGATACACAGTGTTGCCCCTTTACAAGCCAAGCTTTTGGGGAAAGCGAATGTCTGTGTGGCAGCGAATGCAATTCCAAGGGACAGTGAAAACCAGCTACAGCATTCCGTGCTGGCAGCTTTCGTGTGGGCGCAATCGATGGACGTTTCGAATTTGCCAGCCGTGCTCTGCGAGAGAGAGATACACAGTGTTGCCCCTTTACCAAGCCAAGCTTTTGGGGAAAGCGAATGTCTGTGTGGCAGCGAATGCAGTTCCAAGGGACAGTGAAAACCAGCTACAGCATTCCGTGCTGGCAGCTTTAGTGTGGGCGCAATCGCTGGACGTTTCGAATTTGGCAGCCGGGCTCTGCGAGAGAGAGATACACAGTGTTGCCCCTTTACCAAGCCAAGCTTTTGGGGAAAGCGAATGTCTGTGTGGCAGCGAATGCAGTTCCAAGGGACAGTGAAAACCAGCTACAGCATTCCGTGCTGGCAGCTTTCGTGTGGGCGCAATCGCTGGACGTTTCCAATTTGGCAGCCGGGCTCTGCGAGAGAGAGATACACAGTGTTGCCCCTTTACCAAGCCAAGCTTTTGGGGAAAGCGAATGTCTGTGTGGCAGCGAATGCAGTTCCAAGGGACAGTGAAAACCAGCTACAGCATTCCGTGCTGGCAGCTTTCGTGTGGGCGCAATCGCTGGACGTTTCCAATTTGCCAGCCGGGCTCTGCGAGAGAGAGATACACAGTGTTGCCCCTTTACCAAGCCAAGCTTTTGGGGAAAGCGAATGTCTGTGTGGCAGCGAATGCAGTTCCAAGGGACAGTGAAAACCAGCTACAGCATTCCGTGCTGGCAGCTTTCGTGTGGGCGCAATCGCTGGACGTTTCGAATTTGGCAGCCGGGCTCTGCGAGAGAGAGATACACAGTGTTGCCCCTTTACCAAGCCAAGCTTTTGGGGAAAGCGAATGTCTGTGTGGCAGCGAATGCAGTTCCAAGGGACAGTGAAAACCAGCTACAGCATTCCGTGCTGGCAGCTTTCGTGTGGGCGCAATCGCTGGACGTTTCGAATTTGGCAGCCGGGCTCTGCGAGAGAGAGATACACAGTGTTGCCCCTTTACCAAGCCAAGCTTTTGGGGAAAGCGAATGTCTGTGTGGCAGCGAATGCAATTTCAAGGGACAGTGAAAACCAGCTACAGCATTCCGTGCTGGCAGCTTTCGTGTGGGCGCAATCGATGGACGTTTCGAATTTGCCAGCCGTGCTCTGCGAGAGAGAGATACACAGTGTTGCCCCTTTACCAAGCCAAGCTTTTGGGGAAAGCGAATGTCTGTGTGGCAGCGAATGCAGTTCCAAGGGACAGTGAAAACCAGCTACAGCATTCCGTGCTGGCAGCTTTCGTGTGGGCGCAATCGCTGGACGTTTCCAATTTGGCAGCCGGGCTCTGCGAGAGAGAGATACACAGTGTTGCCCCTTTACCAAGCCAAACTTTTGGGGAAAGCGAATGTCTGTGTGGCAGCGAATGCAGTTCCAAGGGACAGTGAAAACCAGCTACAGCATTCCGTGCTGGCAGCTTTCGTGTGGGCGCAATCGCTGGACGTTTCCAATTTGGCAGCCGGGCTCTGCGAGAGAGAGATACACAGTGTTGCCCCTTTACCAAGCCAAGCTTTTGGGGAAAGCGAATGTCTGTGTGGCAGCGAATGCAGTTCCAAGGGACAGTGAAAACCAGCTACAGCATTCCGTGCTGGCAGCTTTCGTGTGGGCGCAATCGCTGGACGTTTCCAATTTGGCAGCCGGGCTCTGCAAGAGAGAGATACACAGTGTTGCCCCTTTACCAAGCCAAGCTTTTGGGGAAAGCGAATGTCTGTGTGGCAGCGAATGCAGTTCCAAGGGACAGTGAAAACCAGCTACAGCATTCCGTGCTGGCAGCTTTCGTGTGGGCGCAATCGCTGGACGTTTCCAATTTGGCAGCCGGGCTCTGCGAGAGAGAGATACACAGTGTTGCCCCTTTACCAAGCCAAGCTTTTGGGGAAAGCGAATGTCTGTGTGGCAGCGAATGCAATTCCAAGGGACAGTGAAAACCAGCTACAGCATTCCGTGCTGGCAGCTTTCGTGTGGGCGCAATCGATGGACGTTTCGAATTTGCCAGCCGTGCTCTGCGAGAGAGAGATACACAGTGTTGCCCCTTTACCAAGCCAAGCTTTTGGGGAAAGCGAATGTCTGTGTGGCAGCGAATGCAGTTCCAAGGGACAGTGAAAACCAGCTACAGCATTCCGTGCTGGCAGCTTTCGTGTGGGCGCAATCGCTGGACGTTTCGAATTTGGCAGCCGGGCTCTGCGAGAGAGAGATACACAGTGTTGCCCCTTTACCAAGCCAAGCTTTTGGGGAAAGCGAATGTCTGTGTGGCAGCGAATGCAGTTCCAAGGGACAGTGAAAACCAGCTACAGCATTCCGTGCTGGCAGCTTTCGTGTGGGCGCAATCGCTGGACGTTTCCAATTTGGCAGCCGGGCTCTGCGAGAGAGAGATACACAGTGTTGCCCCTTTACCAAGCCAAGCTTTTGGGGAAAGCGAATGTCTGTGTGGCAGCGAATGCAGTTCCAAGGGACAGTGAAAACCAGCTACAGCATTCCGTGCTGGCAGCTTTCGTGTGGGCGCAATCGCTGGACGTTTCCAATTTGGCAGCCGGGCTCTGCAAGAGAGAGATACACAGTGTTGCCCCTTTACCAAGCCAAGCTTTTGGGGAAAGCGAATGTCTGTGTGGCAGCGAATGCAGTTCCAAGGGACAGTGAAAACCAGCTACAGCATTCCGTGCTGGCAGCTTTCGTGTGGGCGCAATCGCTGGACGTTTCGAATTTGGCAGCCGGGCTCTGCGAGAGAGAGATACACAGTGTTGCCCCTTTACCAAGCCAAGCTTTTGGGGAAAGCGAATGTCTGTGTGGCAGCGAATGCAGTTCCAAGGGACAGTGAAAACCAGCTACAGCATTCCGTGCTGGCAGCTTTCGTGTGGGCGCAATCGCTGGACGTTTCCAATTTGGCAGCCGGGCTCTGCGAGAGAGAGATACACAGTGTTGCCCCTTTACCAAGCCAAGCTTTTGGGGAAAGCGAATGTCTGTGTGGCAGCGAATGCAATTCCAAGGGACAGTGAAAACCAGCTACAGCATTCCGTGCTGGCAGCTTTCGTGTGGGCGCAATCGATGGACGTTTCGAATTTGCCAGCCGTGCTCTGCGAGAGAGAGATACACAGTGTTGCCCCTTTACCAAGCCAAGCTTTTGGGGAAAGCGAATGTCTGTGTGGCAGCGAATGCAGTTCCAAGGGACAGTGAAAACCAGCTACAGCATTCCGTGCTGGCAGCTTTCGTGTGGGCGCAATCGCTGGACGTTTCGAATTTGGCAGCCGGGCTCTGCGAGAGAGAGATACACAGTGTTGCCCCTTTACCAAGCCAAGCTTTTGGGGAAAGCGAATGTCTGTGTGGCAGCGAATGCAGTTCCAAGGGACAGTGAAAACCAGCTACAGCATTCCGTGCTGGCAGCTTTCGTGTGGGCGCAATCGCTGGACGTTTCCAATTTGGCAGCCGGGCTCTGCCAGAGAGAGATACACAGTGTTGCCCCTTTACCAAGCCAAGCTTTTGGGGAAAGCGAATGTCTGTGTGGCAGCGAATGCAGTTCCAAGGGACAGTGAAAACCAGCTACAGCATTCCGTGCTGGCAGCTTTCGTGTGGGCGCAATCGCTGGACGTTTCGAATTTTGCAGCCGGGCTCTGCAAGAGAGAGATACACAGTGTTGCCCCTTTACCAAGCCAAGCTTTTGGGGAAAGCGAATGTCTGTGTGGCAGCGAATGCAGTTCCAAGGGACAGTGAAAACCAGCTACAGCATTCCGTGCTGGCAGCTTTCGTGTGGGCGCAATCGCTGGACGTTTCCAATTTGGCAGCCGGGCTCTGCGAGAGAGAGATACACAGTGTTGCCCCTTTACCAAGCCAAGCTTTTGGGGAAAGCGAATGTCTGTGTGGCAGCGAATGCAGTTCCAAGGGACAGTGAAAACCAGCTACAGCATTCCGTGCTGGCAGCTTTCGTGTGGGCGCAATCGATGGACGTTTCGAATTTGCCAGCCGGGCTCTGCGAGAGAGAGATACACAGTGTTGCCCCTTTACCAAGCCAAGCTTTTGGGGAAAGCGAATGTCTGTGTGGCAGCGAATGCAGTTCCAAGGGACAGTGAAAACCAGCTACAGCATTCCGTGCTGGCAGCTTTCGTGTGGGCGCAATCGCTGGACGTTTCCAATTTGGCAGCCGGGCTCTGCGAGAGAGAGATACACAGTGTTGCCCCTTTACGAACCAAAGCTTTTGGGGAAAGCGAATGTCTGTGTGGCAGCGAATGCAGTTCCAAGGGACAGTGAAAACCAGCTACAGCATTCCGTGCTGGCAGCTTTCGTGTGGGCGCAATCGCTGGACGTTTCGAATTTGGCAGCCGGGCTCTGCGAGAGAGAGATACACAGTGTTGCCCCTTTACCAAGCCAAGCTTTTGGGGAAAGCGAATGTCTGTGTGGCAGCGAATGCAGTTCCAAGGGACAGTGAAAACCAGCTACAGCATTCCGTGCTGGCAGCTTTCGTGTGGGCGCAATCGCTGGACGTTTCCAATTTGGCAGCCGGGCTCTGCGAGAGAGAGATACACAGTGTTGCCCCTTTACCAAGCCAAGCTTTTGGGGAAAGCGAATGTCTGTGTGGCAGCGAATGCAGTTCCAAGGGACAGTGAAAACCAGCTACAGCATTCCGTGCTGGCAGCTTTCGTGTGGGCGCAATCGCTGGACGTTTCCAATTTGGCAGCCGGGCTCTGCAAGAGAGAGATACACAGTGTTGCCCCTTTACCAAGCCAAGCTTTTGGGGAAAGCGAATGTCTGTGTGGCAGCGAATGCAGTTCCAAGGGACAGTGAAAACCAGCTACAGCATTCTGTGCTGGCAGCTTTCGTGTGGGCGCAATCGCTGGACGTTTCGAATTTGGCAGCCGGGCTCTGCGAGAGAGAGATACACAGTGTTGCCCCTTTACCAAGCCAAGCTTTTGGGGAAAGCGAATGTCTGTGTGGCAGCGAATGCAGTTCCAAGGGACAGTGAAAACCAGCTACAGCATTCCGTGCTGGCAGCTTTCGTGTGGGCGCAATCGCTGGACGTTTCCAATTTGGCAGCCGGGCTCTGCGAGAGAGAGATACACAGTGTTGCCCCTTTACCAAGCCAAGCTTTTGGGGAAAGCGAATGTCTGTGTGGCAGCGAATGCAATTCCAAGGGACAGTGAAAACCAGCTACAGCATTCCGTGCTGGCAGCTTTCGTGTGGGCGCAATCGATGGACGTTTCGAATTTGCCAGCCGTGCTCTGCGAGAGAGAGATACACAGTGTTGCCCCTTTACCAAGCCAAGCTTTTGGGGAAAGCGAATGTCTGTGTGGCAGCGAATGCAGTTCCAAGGGACAGTGAAAACCAGCTACAGCATTCCGTGCTGGCAGCTTTCGTGTGGGCGCAATCGCTGGACGTTTCGAATTTGGCAGCCGGGCTCTGCGAGAGAGAGATACACAGTGTTGCCCCTTTACCAAGCCAAGCTTTTGGGGAAAGCGAATGTCTGTGTGGCAGCGAATGCAGTTCCAAGGGACAGTGAAAACCAGCTACAGCATTCCGTGCTGGCAGCTTTCGTGTGGGCGCAATCGCTGGACGTTTCCAATTTGGCAGCCGGGCTCTGCGAGAGAGAGATACACAGTGTTGCCCCTTTACCAAGCCAAGCTTTTGGGGAAAGCGAATGTCTGTGTGGCAGCGAATGCAGTTCCAAGGGACAGTGAAAACCAGCTACAGCATTCCGTGCTGGCAGCTTTCGTGTGGGCGCAATCGCTGGACGTTTCGAATTTTGCAGCCGGGCTCTGCAAGAGAGAGATACACAGTGTTGCCCCTTTACCAAGCCAAGCTTTTGGGGAAAGCGAATGTCTGTGTGGCAGCGAATGCAGTTCCAAGGGACAGTGAAAACCAGCTACAGCATTCCGTGCTGGCAGCTTTCGTGTGGGCGCAATCGCTGGACGTTTCCAATTTGGCAGCCGGGCTCTGCGAGAGAGAGATACACAGTGTTGCCCCTTTACCAAGCCAAGCTTTTGGGGAAAGCGAATGTCTGTGTGGCAGCGAATGCAGTTCCAAGGGACAGTGAAAACCAGCTACAGCATTCCGTGCTGGCAGCTTTCGTGTGGGCGCAATCGATGGACGTTTCGAATTTGCCAGCCGGGCTCTGCGAGAGAGAGATACACAGTGTTGCCCCTTTACCAAGCCAAGCTTTTGGGGAAAGCGAATGTCTGTGTGGCAGCGAATGCAGTTCCAAGGGACAGTGAAAACCAGCTACAGCATTCCGTGCTGGCAGCTTTCGTGTGGGCGCAATCGCTGGACGTTTCGAATTTGGCAGCCGGGCTCTGCGAGAGAGAGATACACAGTGTTGCCCCTTTACGAACCAAAGCTTTTGGGGAAAGCGAATGTCTGTGTGGCAGCGAATGCAGTTCCAAGGGACAGTGAAAACCAGCTACAGCATTCCGTGCTGGCAGCTTTCGTGTGGGCGCAATCGCTGGACGTTTCGAATTTGGCAGCCGGGCTCTGCGAGAGAGAGATACACAGTGTTGCCCCTTTACCAAGCCAAGCTTTTGGGGAAAGCGAATGTCTGTGTGGCAGCGAATGCAGTTCCAAGGGACAGTGAAAACCAGCTACAGCATTCCGTGCTGGCAGCTTTCGTGTGGGCGCAATCGCTGGACGTTTCCAATTTGGCAGCCGGGCTCTGCGAGAGAGAGATACACAGTGTTGCCCCTTTACCAAGCCAAGCTTTTGGGGAAAGCGAATGTCTGTGTGGCAGCGAATGCAGTTCCAAGGGACAGTGAAAACCAGCTACAGCATTCCGTGATGGCAGCTTTCGTGTGGGCGCAATCGCTGGACGTTTCCAATTTGGCAGCCGGGCTCTGCAAGAGAGAGATACACAGTGTTGCCCCTTTACCAAGCCAAGCTTTTGGGGAAAGCGAATGTCTGTGTGGCAGCGAATGCAGTTCCAAGGGACAGTGAAAACCAGCTACAGCATTCCGTGCTGGCAGCTTTCGTGTGGGCGCAATCGCTGGACGTTTCGAATTTGGCAGCCGGGCTCTGCGAGAGAGAGATACACAGTGTTGCCCCTTTACCAAGCCAAGCTTTTGGGGAAAGCGAATGTCTGTGTGGCAGCGAATGCAGTTCCAAGGGACAGTGAAAACCAGCTACAGCATTCCGTGCTGGCAGCTTTCGTGTGGGCGCAATCGCTGGACGTTTCCAATTTGGCAGCCGGGCTCTGCGAGAGAGAGATACACAGTGTTGCCCCTTTACCAAGCCAAGCTTTTGGGGAAAGCGAATGTCTGTGTGGCAGCGAATGCAATTCCAAGGGACAGTGAAAACCAGCTACAGCATTCCGTGCTGGCAGCTTTCGTGTGGGCGCAATCGATGGACGTTTCGAATTTGCCAGCCGTGCTCTGCGAGAGAGAGATACACAGTGTTGCCCCTTTACCAAGCCAAGCTTTTGGGGAAAGCGAATGTCTGTGTGGCAGCGAATGCAGTTCCAAGGGACAGTGAAAACCAGCTACAGCATTCCGTGCTGGCAGCTTTCGTGTGGGCGCAATCGCTGGACGTTTCGAATTTGGCAGCCGGGCTCTGCGAGAGAGAGATACACAGTGTTGCCCCTTTACCAAGCCAAGCTTTTGGGGAAAGCGAATGTCTGTGTGGCAGCGAATGCAGTTCCAAGGGACAGTGAAAACCAGCTACAGCATTCCGTGCTGGCAGCTTTCGTGTGGGCGCAATCGCTGGACGTTTCGAATTTGGCAGCCGGGCTCTGCGAGAGAGAGATACACAGTGTTGCCCCTTTACCAAGCCAAGCTTTTGGGGAAAGCGAATGTCTGTGTGGCAGCGAATGCAGTTCCAAGGGACAGTGAAAACCAGCTACAGCATTCCGTGCTGGCAGCTTTCGTGTGGGCGCAATCGCTGGACGTTTCGAATTTGGCAGCCGGGCTCTGCAAGAGAGAGATACACAGTGTTGCCCCTTTACCAAGCCAAGCTTTTGGGGAAAGCGAATGTCTGTGTGGCAGCGAATGCAGTTCCAAGGGACAGTGAAAACCAGCTACAGCATTCCGTGCTGGCAGCTTTCGTGTGGGCGCAATCGCTGGACGTTTCCAATTTGGCAGCCGGGCTCTGCAAGAGAGAGATACACAGTGTTGCCCCTTTACCAAGCCAAGCTTTTGGGGAAAGCGAATGTCTGTGTGGCAGCGAATGCAATTCCAAGGGACAGTGAAAAGCAGCTACAGCATTCCGTGATGGCAGCTTTCGTGTGGGCGCAATCGATGGACGTTTCGAATTTGCCAGCCGTGCTCTGCGAGAGAGAGATACACAGTGTTGCCCCTTTACCAAGCCAAGCTTTTGGGGAAAGCGAATGTCTGTGTGGCAGCGAATGCAGTTCCAAGGGACAGTGAAAACCAGCTACAGCATTCCGTGCTGGCAGCTTTAGTGTGGGCGCAATCGCTGGACGTTTCCAATTTGGCAGCCGGGCTCTGCGAGAGAGAGATACACAGTGTTGCCCCTTTACCAAGCCAAGCTTTTGGGGAAAGCGAATGTCTGTGTGGCAGCGAATGCAGTTCCAAGGGACAGTGAAAACCAGCTACAGCATTCCGTGCTGGCAGCTTTCGTGTGGGCGCAATCGCTGGACGTTTCCAATTTGGCAGCCGGGCTCTGCGAGAGAGAGATACACAGTGTTGCCCCTTTACCAAGCCAAGCTTTTGGGGAAAGCGAATGTCTGTGTGGCAGCGAATGCAGTTCCAAGGGACAGTGAAAACCAGCTACAGCATTCCGTGCTGGCAGCTTTCGTGTGGGCGCAATCGCTGGACGTTTCGAATTTGGCAGCCGGGCTCTGCGAGAGAGAGATACACAGTGTTGCCCCTTTACCAAGCCAAGCTTTTGGGGAAAGCGAATGTCTGTGTGGCAGCGAATGCAGTTCCAAGGGACAGTGAAAACCAGCTACAGCATTCCGTGCTGGCAGCTTTCGTGTGGGCGCAATCGCTGGACGTTTCCAATTTGGCAGCCGGGCTCTGCCAGAGAGAGATACACAGTGTTGCCCCTTTACCAAGCCAAGCTTTTGGGGAAAGCGAATGTCTGTGTGGCAGCGAATGCAGTTCCAAGGGACAGTGAAAACCAGCTACAGCATTCCGTGCTGGCAGCTTTCGTGTGGGCGCAATCGCTGGACGTTTCGAATTTTGCAGCCGGGCTCTGCAAGAGAGAGATACACAGTGTTGCCCCTTTACCAAGCCAAGCTTTTGGGGAAAGCGAATGTCTGTGTGGCAGCGAATGCAGTTCCAAGGGACAGTGAAAACCAGCTACAGCATTCCGTGCTGGCAGCTTTCGTGTGGGCGCAATCGCTGGACGTTTCCAATTTGGCAGCCGGGCTCTGCGAGAGAGAGATACACAGTGTTGCCCCTTTACCAAGCCAAGCTTTTGGGGAAAGCGAATGTCTGTGTGGCAGCGAATGCAGTTCCAAGGGACAGTGAAAACCAGCTACAGCATTCCGTGCTGGCAGCTTTCGTGTGGGCGCAATCGATGGACGTTTCGAATTTGCCAGCCGGGCTCTGCGAGAGAGAGATACACAGTGTTGCCCCTTTACCAAGCCAAGCTTTTGGGGAAAGCGAATGTCTGTGTGGCAGCGAATGCAGTTCCAAGGGACAGTGAAAACCAGCTACAGCATTCCGTGCTGGCAGCTTTCGTGTGGGCGCAATCGCTGGACGTTTCCAATTTGGCAGCCGGGCTCTGCGAGAGAGAGATACACAGTGTTGCCCCTTTACGAACCAAAGCTTTTGGGGAAAGCGAATGTCTGTGTGGCAGCGAATGCAGTTCCAAGGGACAGTGAAAACCAGCTACAGCATTCCGTGCTGGCAGCTTTCGTGTGGGCGCAATCGCTGGACGTTTCGAATTTGGCAGCCGGGCTCTGCGAGAGAGAGATACACAGTGTTGCCCCTTTACCAAGCCAAGCTTTTGGGGAAAGCGAATGTCTGTGTGGCAGCGAATGCAGTTCCAAGGGACAGTGAAAACCAGCTACAGCATTCCGTGCTGGCAGCTTTCGTGTGGGCGCAATCGCTGGACGTTTCCAATTTGGCAGCCGGGCTCTGCGAGAGAGAGATACACAGTGTTGCCCCTTTACCAAGCCAAGCTTTTGGGGAAAGCGAATGTCTGTGTGGCAGCGAATGCAGTTCCAAGGGACAGTGAAAACCAGCTACAGCATTCCGTGCTGGCAGCTTTCGTGTGGGCGCAATCGCTGGACGTTTCCAATTTGGCAGCCGGGCTCTGCAAGAGAGAGATACACAGTGTTGCCCCTTTACCAAGCCAAGCTTTTGGGGAAAGCGAATGTCTGTGTGGCAGCGAATGCAGTTCCAAGGGACAGTGAAAACCAGCTACAGCATTCTGTGCTGGCAGCTTTCGTGTGGGCGCAATCGCTGGACGTTTCGAATTTGGCAGCCGGGCTCTGCGAGAGAGAGATACACAGTGTTGCCCCTTTACCAAGCCAAGCTTTTGGGGAAAGCGAATGTCTGTGTGGCAGCGAATGCAGTTCCAAGGGACAGTGAAAACCAGCTACAGCATTCCGTGCTGGCAGCTTTCGTGTGGGCGCAATCGCTGGACGTTTCCAATTTGGCAGCCGGGCTCTGCGAGAGAGAGATACACAGTGTTGCCCCTTTACCAAGCCAAGCTTTTGGGGAAAGCGAATGTCTGTGTGGCAGCGAATGCAATTCCAAGGGACAGTGAAAACCAGCTACAGCATTCCGTGCTGGCAGCTTTCGTGTGGGCGCAATCGATGGACGTTTCGAATTTGCCAGCCGTGCTCTGCGAGAGAGAGATACACAGTGTTGCCCCTTTACCAAGCCAAGCTTTTGGGGAAAGCGAATGTCTGTGTGGCAGCGAATGCAGTTCCAAGGGACAGTGAAAACCAGCTACAGCATTCCGTGCTGGCAGCTTTCGTGTGGGCGCAATCGCTGGACGTTTCGAATTTGGCAGCCGGGCTCTGCGAGAGAGAGATACACAGTGTTGCCCCTTTACCAAGCCAAGCTTTTGGGGAAAGCGAATGTCTGTGTGGCAGCGAATGCAGTTCCAAGGGACAGTGAAAACCAGCTACAGCATTCCGTGCTGGCAGCTTTCGTGTGGGCGCAATCGCTGGACGTTTCCAATTTGGCAGCCGGGCTCTGCGAGAGAGAGATACACAGTGTTGCCCCTTTACCAAGCCAAGCTTTTGGGGAAAGCGAATGTCTGTGTGGCAGCGAATGCAGTTCCAAGGGACAGTGAAAACCAGCTACAGCATTCCGTGCTGGCAGCTTTCGTGTGGGCGCAATCGCTGGACGTTTCGAATTTTGCAGCCGGGCTCTGCAAGAGAGAGATACACAGTGTTGCCCCTTTACCAAGCCAAGCTTTTGGGGAAAGCGAATGTCTGTGTGGCAGCGAATGCAGTTCCAAGGGACAGTGAAAACCAGCTACAGCATTCCGTGCTGGCAGCTTTCGTGTGGGCGCAATCGCTGGACGTTTCCAATTTGGCAGCCGGGCTCTGCGAGAGAGAGATACACAGTGTTGCCCCTTTACCAAGCCAAGCTTTTGGGGAAAGCGAATGTCTGTGTGGCAGCGAATGCAGTTCCAAGGGACAGTGAAAACCAGCTACAGCATTCCGTGCTGGCAGCTTTCGTGTGGGCGCAATCGATGGACGTTTCGAATTTGCCAGCCGGGCTCTGCGAGAGAGAGATACACAGTGTTGCCCCTTTACCAAGCCAAGCTTTTGGGGAAAGCGAATGTCTGTGTGGCAGCGAATGCAGTTCCAAGGGACAGTGAAAACCAGCTACAGCATTCCGTGCTGGCAGCTTTCGTGTGGGCGCAATCGCTGGACGTTTCCAATTTGGCAGCCGGGCTCTGCGAGAGAGAGATACACAGTGTTGCCCCTTTACGAACCAAAGCTTTTGGGGAAAGCGAATGTCTGTGTGGCAGCGAATGCAGTTCCAAGGGACAGTGAAAACCAGCTACAGCATTCCGTGCTGGCAGCTTTCGTGTGGGCGCAATCGCTGGACGTTTCGAATTTGGCAGCCGGGCTCTGCGAGAGAGAGATACACAGTGTTGCCCCTTTACCAAGCCAAGCTTTTGGGGAAAGCGAATGTCTGTGTGGCAGCGAATGCAGTTCCAAGGGACAGTGAAAACCAGCTACAGCATTCCGTGCTGGCAGCTTTCGTGTGGGCGCAATCGCTGGACGTTTCCAATTTGGCAGCCGGGCTCTGCGAGAGAGAGATACACAGTGTTGCCCCTTTACCAAGCCAAGCTTTTGGGGAAAGCGAATGTCTGTGTGGCAGCGAATGCAGTTCCAAGGGACAGTGAAAACCAGCTACAGCATTCCGTGATGGCAGCTTTCGTGTGGGCGCAATCGCTGGACGTTTCCAATTTGGCAGCCGGGCTCTGCAAGAGAGAGATACACAGTGTTGCCCCTTTACCAAGCCAAGCTTTTGGGGAAAGCGAATGTCTGTGTGGCAGCGAATGCAGTTCCAAGGGACAGTGAAAACCAGCTACAGCATTCCGTGCTGGCAGCTTTCGTGTGGGCGCAATCGCTGGACGTTTCGAATTTGGCAGCCGGGCTCTGCGAGAGAGAGATACACAGTGTTGCCCCTTTACCAAGCCAAGCTTTTGGGGAAAGCGAATGTCTGTGTGGCAGCGAATGCAGTTCCAAGGGACAGTGAAAACCAGCTACAGCATTCCGTGCTGGCAGCTTTCGTGTGGGCGCAATCGCTGGACGTTTCCAATTTGGCAGCCGGGCTCTGCGAGAGAGAGATACACAGTGTTGCCCCTTTACCAAGCCAAGCTTTTGGGGAAAGCGAATGTCTGTGTGGCAGCGAATGCAATTCCAAGGGACAGTGAAAACCAGCTACAGCATTCCGTGCTGGCAGCTTTCGTGTGGGCGCAATCGATGGACGTTTCGAATTTGCCAGCCGTGCTCTGCGAGAGAGAGATACACAGTGTTGCCCCTTTACCAAGCCAAGCTTTTGGGGAAAGCGAATGTCTGTGTGGCAGCGAATGCAGTTCCAAGGGACAGTGAAAACCAGCTACAGCATTCCGTGCTGGCAGCTTTCGTGTGGGCGCAATCGCTGGACGTTTCGAATTTGGCAGCCGGGCTCTGCGAGAGAGAGATACACAGTGTTGCCCCTTTACCAAGCCAAGCTTTTGGGGAAAGCGAATGTCTGTGTGGCAGCGAATGCAGTTCCAAGGGACAGTGAAAACCAGCTACAGCATTCCGTGCTGGCAGCTTTCGTGTGGGCGCAATCGCTGGACGTTTCGAATTTGGCAGCCGGGCTCTGCGAGAGAGAGATACACAGTGTTGCCCCTTTACCAAGCCAAGCTTTTGGGGAAAGCGAATGTCTGTGTGGCAGCGAATGCAGTTCCAAGGGACAGTGAAAACCAGCTACAGCATTCCGTGCTGGCAGCTTTCGTGTGGGCGCAATCGCTGGACGTTTCGAATTTGGCAGCCGGGCTCTGCAAGAGAGAGATACACAGTGTTGCCCCTTTACCAAGCCAAGCTTTTGGGGAAAGCGAATGTCTGTGTGGCAGCGAATGCAGTTCCAAGGGACAGTGAAAACCAGCTACAGCATTCCGTGCTGGCAGCTTTCGTGTGGGCGCAATCGCTGGACGTTTCCAATTTGGCAGCCGGGCTCTGCGAGAGAGAGATACACAGTGTTGCCCCTTTACCAAGCCAAGCTTTTGGGGAAAGCGAATGTCTGTGTGGCAGCGAATGCAATTCCAAGGGACAGTGAAAAGCAGCTACAGCATTCCGTGATGGCAGCTTTCGTGTGGGCGCAATCGATGGACGTTTCGAATTTGCCAGCCGTGCTCTGCGAGAGAGAGATACACAGTGTTGCCCCTTTACCAAGCCAAGCTTTTGGGGAAAGCGAATGTCTGTGTGGCAGCGAATGCAGTTCCAAGGGACAGTGAAAACCAGCTACAGCATTCCGTGCTGGCAGCTTTAGTGTGGGCGCAATCGCTGGACGTTTCCAATTTGGCAGCCGGGCTCTGCGAGAGAGAGATACACAGTGTTGCCCCTTTACCAAGCCAAGCTTTTGGGGAAAGCGAATGTCTGTGTGGCAGCGAATGCAGTTCCAAGGGACAGTGAAAACCAGCTACAGCATTCCGTGCTGGCAGCTTTCGTGTGGGCGCAATCGCTGGACGTTTCCAATTTGGCAGCCGGGCTCTGCGAGAGAGAGATACACAGTGTTGCCCCTTTACCAAGCCAAGCTTTTGGGGAAAGCGAATGTCTGTGTGGCAGCGAATGCAGTTCCAAGGGACAGTGAAAACCAGCTAGAGCATTCCGTGCTGGCAGCTTTCGTGTGGGCGCAATCGCTGGACGTTTCCAATTTGGCAGCCGGGCTCTGCGAGAGAGAGATACACAGTGTTGCCCCTTTACCAAGCCAAGCTTTTGGGGAAAGCGAATGTCTGTGTGGCAGCGAATGCAGTTCCAAGGGACAGTGAAAACCAGCTACAGCATTCCGTGCTGGCAGCTTTCGTGTGGGCGCAATCGCTGGACGTTTCCAATTTGGCAGCCGGGCTCTGCAAGAGAGAGATACACAGTGTTGCCCCTTTACCAAGCCAAGCTTTTGGGGAAAGCGAATGTCTGTGTGGCAGCGAATGCAGTTCCAAGGGACAGTGAAAACCAGCTACAGCATTCCGTGCTGGCAGCTTTCGTGTGGGCGCAATCGCTGGACGTTTCGAATTTGGCAGCCGGGCTCTGCGAGAGAGAGATACACAGTGTTGCCCCTTTACCAAGCCAAGCTTTTGGGGAAAGCGAATGTCTGTGTGGCAGCGAATGCAGTTCCAAGGGACAGTGAAAACCAGCTACAGCATTCCGTGCTGGCAGCTTTCGTGTGGGCGCAATCGCTGGACGTTTCCAATTTGGCAGCCGGGCTCTGCGAGAGAGAGATACACAGTGTTGCCCCTTTACCAAGCCAAGCTTTTGGGGAAAGCGAATGTCTGTGTGGCAGCGAATGCAATTCCAAGGGACAGTGAAAACCAGCTACAGCATTCCGTGCTGGCAGCTTTCGTGTGGGCGCAATCGATGGACGTTTCGAATTTGCCAGCCGTGCTCTGCGAGAGAGAGATACACAGTGTTGCCCCTTTACCAAGCCAAGCTTTTGGGGAAAGCGAATGTCTGTGTGGCAGCGAATGCAGTTCCAAGGGACAGTGAAAACCAGCTACAGCATTCCGTGCTGGCAGCTTTCGTGTGGGCGCAATCGCTGGACGTTTCGAATTTGGCAGCCGGGCTCTGCGAGAGAGAGATACACAGTGTTGCCCCTTTACCAAGCCAAGCTTTTGGGGAAAGCGAATGTCTGTGTGGCAGCGAATGCAGTTCCAAGGGACAGTGAAAACCAGCTACAGCATTCCGTGCTGGCAGCTTTCGTGTGGGCGCAATCGCTGGACGTTTCCAATTTGGCAGCCGGGCTCTGCGAGAGAGAGATACACAGTGTTGCCCCTTTACCAAGCCAAGCTTTTGGGGAAAGCGAATGTCTGTGTGGCAGCGAATGCAGTTCCAAGGGACAGTGAAAACCAGCTACAGCATTCCGTGCTGGCAGCTTTCGTGTGGGCGCAATCGCTGGACGTTTCGAATTTTGCAGCCGGGCTCTGCAAGAGAGAGATACACAGTGTTGCCCCTTTACCAAGCCAAGCTTTTGGGGAAAGCGAATGTCTGTGTGGCAGCGAATGCAGTTCCAAGGGACAGTGAAAACCAGCTACAGCATTCCGTGCTGGCAGCTTTCGTGTGGGCGCAATCGCTGGACGTTTCCAATTTGGCAGCCGGGCTCTGCGAGAGAGAGATACACAGTGTTGCCCCTTTACCAAGCCAAGCTTTTGGGGAAAGCGAATGTCTGTGTGGCAGCGAATGCAGTTCCAAGGGACAGTGAAAACCAGCTACAGCATTCCGTGCTGGCAGCTTTCGTGTGGGCGCAATCGCTGGACGTTTCGAATTTGGCAGCCGGGCTCTGCGAGAGAGAGATACACAGTGTTGCCCCTTTACCAAGCCAAGCTTTTGGGGAAAGCGAATGTCTGTGTGGCAGCGAATGCAGTTCCAAGGGACAGTGAAAACCAGCTACAGCATTCCGTGCTGGCAGCTTTCGTGTGGGCGCAATCGCTGGACGTTTCCAATTTGGCAGCCGGGCTCTGCGAGAGAGAGATACACAGTGTTGCCCCTTTACCAAGCCAAGCTTTTGGGGAAAGCGAATGTCTGTGTGGCAGCGAATGCAGTTCCAAGGGACAGTGAAAACCAGCTACAGCATTCCGTGCTGGCAGCTTTCGTGTGGGCGCAATCGCTGGACGTTTCCAATTTGGCAGCCGGGCTCTGCGAGAGAGAGATACACAGTGTTGCCCCTTTACCAAGCCAAGCTTTTGGGGAAAGCGAATGTCTGTGTGGCAGCGAATGCAGTTCCAAGGGACAGTGAAAACCAGCTACAGCATTCCGTGCTGGCAGCTTTCGTGTGGGCGCAATCGATGGACGTTTCGAATTTGCCAGCCGGGCTCTGCGAGAGAGAGATACACAGTGTTGCCCCTTTACCAAGCCAAGCTTTTGGGGAAAGCGAATGTCTGTGTGGCAGCGAATGCAGTTCCAAGGGACAGTGAAAACCAGCTACAGCATTCCGTGCTGGCAGCTTTCGTGTGGGCGCAATCGCTGGACGTTTCCAATTTGGCAGCCGGGCTCTGCGAGAGAGAGATACACAGTGTTGCCCCTTTACGAACCAAAGCTTTTGGGGAAAGCGAATGTCTGTGTGGCAGCGAATGCAGTTCCAAGGGACAGTGAAAACCAGCTACAGCATTCCGTGCTGGCAGCTTTCGTGTGGGCGCAATCGATGGACGTTTCGAATTTGGCAGCCGGGCTCTGCGAGAGAGAGATACACAGTGTTGCCCCTTTACCAAGCCAAGCTTTTGGGGAAAGCGAATGTCTGTGTGGCAGCGAATGCAGTTCCAAGGGACAGTGAAAACCAGCTACAGCATTCCGTGCTGGCAGCTTTCGTGTGGGCGCAATCGCTGGACGTTTCCAATTTGGCAGCCGGGCTCTGCGAGAGAGAGATACACAGTGTTGCCCCTTTACCAAGCCAAGCTTTTGGGGAAAGCGAATGTCTGTGTGGCAGCGAATGCAGTTCCAAGGGACAGTGAAAACCAGCTACAGCATTCCCTGCTGGCAGCTTTCGTGTGGGCGCAATCGCTGGACGTTTCCAATTTGCCAGCCGGGCTCTGCGAGAGAGAGATACACAGTGTTGCCCCTTTACCAAGCCAAGCTTTTGGGGAAAGCGAATGTCTGTGTGGCAGCGAATGCAGTTCCAAGGGACAGTGAAAACCAGCTACAGCATTCCGTGCTGGCAGCTTTCGTGTGGGCGCAATCGCTGGACGTTTCCAATTTGGCAGCCGGGCTCTGCGAGAGAGAGATACACAGTGTTGCCCCTTTACCAAGCCAAGCTTTTGGGGAAAGCGAATGTCTGTGTGGCAGCGAATGCAGTTCCAAGGGACAGTGAAAACCAGCTACAGCATTCCGTGATGGCAGCTTTCGTGTGGGCGCAATCTCTGGACGTTTCCAATTTGGCAGCCGGGCTCTGCGAGAGAGAGATACACAGTGTTGCCCCTTTACGAACCAAAGCTTTTGGGGAAAGCGAATGTCTGTGTGGCAGCGAATGCAGTTCCAAGGGACAGTGAAAACCAGCTACAGCATTCCGTGCTGGCAGCTTTCGTGTGGGCGCAATCGCTGGACGTTTCCAATTTGGCAGCCGGGCTCTGCGAGAGAGAGATACACAGTGTTGCCCCTTTACCAAGCCAAGCTTTTGGGGAAAGCGAATGTCTGTGTGGCAGCGAATGCAGTTCCAAGGGACAGTGAAAACCAGCTACAGCATTCCGTGATGGCAGCTTTCGTGTGGGCGCAATCTCTGGACGTTTCCAATTTGGCAGCCGGGCTCTGCGAGAGAGAGATACACAGTGTTGCCCCTTTACGAACCAAACCTTTTGGGGAAAGCGAATGTCTGTGTGGCAGCGAATGCAGTTCCAAGGGACAGTGAAAACCAGCTACAGCATTCCGTGCTGGCAGCTTTCGTGTGGGCGCAATCGCTGGACGTTTCGAATTTGGCAGCCGGGCTCTGCAAGAGAGAGATACACAGTGTTGCCCCTTTACCAAGCCAAGCTTTTGGGGAAAGCGAATGTCTGTGTGGCAGCGAATGCAGTTCCAAGGGACAGTGAAAACCAGCTACAGCATTCCGTGCTGGCAGCTTTCGTGTGGGCGCAATCGCTGGACGTTTCCAATTTGGCAGCCGGGCTCTGCGAGAGAGAGATACACAGTGTTGCCCCTTTACCAAGCCAAGCTTTTGGGGAAAGCGAATGTCTGTGTGGCAGCGAATGCAGTTCCAAGGGACAGTGAAAACCAGCTACAGCATTCCGTGCTGGCAGCTTTCGTGTGGGCGCAATCGCTGGACGTTTCGAATTTGGCAGCCGGGCTCTGCAAGAGAGAGATACACAGTGTTGCCCCTTTACCAAGCCAAGCTTTTGGGGAAAGCGAATGTCTGTGTGGCAGCGAATGCAGTTCCAAGGGACAGTGAAAACCAGCTACAGCATTCCGTGCTGGCAGCTTTCGTGTGGGCGCAATCGCTGGACGTTTCGAATTTGCCAGCCGGGCTCTGCGAGAGAGAGATACACAGTGTTGCCCCTTTACCAAGCCAAGCTTTTGGGGAAAGCGAATGTCTGTGTGGCAGCGAATGCAGTTCCAAGGGACAGTGAAAACCAGCTACAGCATTCCGTGCTGGCAGCTTTCGTGTGGGCGCAATCGCTGGACGTTTCCAATTTGGCAGCCGGGCTCTGCGAGAGAGAGATACACAGTGTTGCCCCTTTACCAAGCCAAGCTTTTGGGGAAAGCGAATGTCTGTGTGGCAGCGAATGCAGTTCCAAGGGACAGTGAAAACCAGCTACAGCATTCCGTGCTGGCAGCTTTCGTGTGGGCGCAATCGCTGGACGTTTCGAATTTGGCAGCCGGGCTCTGCAAGAGAGAGATACAAAGTGTTGCCCCTTTACCAAGCCAAGCTTTTGGGGAAAGCGAATGTCTGTGTGGCAGCGAATGCAGTTCCAAGGGACAGTGAAAACCAGCTACAGCATTCCGTGCTGGCAGCTTTCGTGTGGGCGCAATCGCTGGACGTTTCCAATTTGGCAGCCGGGCTCTGCGAGAGAGAGATACACAGTGTTGCCCCTTTACCAAGCCAAGCTTTTGGGGAAAGCGAATGTCTGTGTGGCAGCGAATGCAATTCCAAGGGACAGTGAAAAGCAGCTACAGCATTCCGTGCTGGCAGCTTTCGTGTGGGCGCAATCGATGGACGTTTCGAATTTGCCAGCCGTGCTCTGCGAGAGAGAGATACACAGTGTTGCCCCTTTACCAAGCCAAGCTTTTGGGGAAAGCGAATGTCTGTGTGGCAGCGAATGCAGTTCCAAGGGACAGTGAAAAGCAGCTACAGCATTCCGTGCTGGCAGCTTTCGTGTGGGCGCAATCGCTGGACGTTTCCAATTTGGCAGCCGGGCTCTGCGAGAGAGAGATACACAGTGTTGCCCCTTTACGAACCAAAGCTTTTGGGGAAAGCGAATGTCTGTGTGGCAGCGAATGCAGTTCCAAGGGACAGTGAAAACCAGCTACAGCATTCCGTGCTGGCAGCTTTCGTGTGGGCGCAATCGCTGGACGTTTCGAATTTGGCAGCCGGGCTCTGCAAGAGAGAGATACACAGTGTTGCCCCTTTACCAAGCCAAGCTTTTGGGGAAAGCGAATGTCTGTGTGGCAGCGAATGCAGTTCCAAGGGACAGTGAAAACCAGCTACAGCATTCCGTGCTGGCAGCTTTCGTGTGGGCGCAATCGCTGGACGTTTCCAATTTGGCAGCCGGGCTCTGCGAGAGAGAGATACACAGTGTTGCCCCTTTACGAACCAAAGCTTTTGGGGAAAGCGAATGTCTGTGTGGCAGCGAATGCAGTTCCAAGGGACAGTGAAAACCAGCTACAGCATTCCGTGCTGGCAGCTTTCGTGTGGGCGCAATCGCTGGACGTTTCGAATTTGGCAGCCGGGCTCTGCGAGAGAGAGATACACAGTGTTGCCCCTTTACCAAGCCAAGCTTTTGGGGAAAGCGAATGTCTGTGTGGCAGCGAATGCAGTTCCAAGGGACAGTGAAAACCAGCTACAGCATTCCGTGCTGGCAGCTTTCGTGTGGGCGCAATCGCTGGACGTTTCCAATTTGGCAGCCGGGCTCTGCCAGAGAGAGATACACAGTGTTGCCCCTTTACCAAGCCAAGCTTTTGGGGAAAGCGAATGTCTGTGTGGCAGCGAATGCAGTTCCAAGGGACAGTGAAAACCAGCTACAGCATTCCCTGCTGGCAGCTTTAGTGTGGGCGCAATCGCTGGACGTTTCGAATTTGGCAGCCGGGCTCTGCGAGAGAGAGATACACAGTGTTGCCCCTTTACCAAGCCAAGCTTTTGGGGAAAGCGAATGTCTGTGTGGCAGCGAATGCAGTTCCAAGGGACAGTGAAAACCAGCTACAGCATTCCGTGCTGGCAGCTTTCGTGTGGGCGCAATCGCTGGACGTTTCGAATTTGGCAGCCGGGCTCTGCGAGAGAGAGATACACAGTGTTGCCCCTTTACCAAGCCAAGCTTTTGGGGAAAGTGAATGTCTGTGTGGCAGCGAATGCAGTTCCAAGGGACAGTGAAAACCAGCTACAGCATTCCGTGCTGGCAGCTTTCGTGTGGGCGCAATCGCTGGACGTTTCCAATTTGGCAGCCGGGCTCTGCGAGAGAGAGATACACAGTGTTGCCCCTTTACCAAGCCAAGCTTTTGGGGAAAGCGAATGTCTGTGTGGCAGCGAATGCAGTTCCAAGGGACAGTGAAAACCAGCTACAGCATTCCGTGCTGGCAGCTTTCGTGTGGGCGCAATCGCTGGACGTTTCGAATTTGCCAGCCGGGCTCTGCGAGAGAGAGATACACAGTGTTGCCCCTTTACCAAGCCAAGCTTTTGGGGAAAGCGAATGTCTGTGTGGCAGCGAATGCAGTTCCAAGGGACAGTGAAAACCAGCTACAGCATTCCGTGCTGGCAGCTTTCGTGTGGGCGCAATCGCTGGACGTTTCGAATTTGGCAGCCGGGCTCTGCGAGAGAGAGATACACAGTGTTGCCCCTTTACGAACCAAAGCTTTTGGGGAAAGCGAATGTCTGTGTGGCAGCGAATGCAGTTCCAAGGGACAGTGAAAACCAGCTACAGCATTCCGTGCTGGCAGCTTTCGTGTGGGCGCAATCGCTGGACGTTTCGAATTTGGCAGCCGGGCTCTGCGAGAGAGAGATACACAGTGTTGCCCCTTTACCAAGCCAAGCTTTTGGGGAAAGCGAATGTCTGTGTGGCAGCGAATGCAGTTCCAAGGGACAGTGAAAACCAGCTACAGCATTCCGTGCTGGCAGCTTTCGTGTGGGCGCAATCGCTGGACGTTTCGAATTTGGCAGCCGGGCTCTGCGAGAGAGAGATACACAGTGTTGCCCCTTTACCAAGCCAAGCTTTTGGGGAAAGCGAATGTCTGTGTGGCAGCGAATGCAGTTCCAAGGGACAGTGAAAACCAGCTACAGCATTCCGTGCTGGCAGCTTTCGTGTGGGCGCAATCGCTGGACGTTTCGAATTTGGCAGCCGGGCTCTGCGAGAGAGAGATACACAGTGTTGCCCCTTTACCAAGCCAAGCTTTTGGGGAAAGCGAATGTCTGTGTGGCAGCGAATGCAGTTCCAAGGGACAGTGAAAACCAGCTACAGCATTCCGTGCTGGCAGCTTTCGTGTGGGCGCAATCGCTGGACGTTTCCAATTTGGCAGCCGGGCTCTGCGAGAGAGAGATACACAGTGTTGCCCCTTTACCAAGCCAAGCTTTTGGGGAAAGCGAATGTCTGTGTGGCAGCGAATGCAGTTCCAAGGGACAGTGAAAACCAGCTACAGCATTCCGTGATGGCAGCTTTCGTGTGGGCGCAATCTCTGGACGTTTCCAATTTGGCAGCCGGGCTCTGCGAGAGAGAGATACACAGTGTTGCCCCTTTACGAACCAAAGCTTTTGGGGAAAGCGAATGTCTGTGTGGCAGCGAATGCAGTTCCAAGGGACAGTGAAAACCAGCTACAGCATTCCGTGCTGGCAGCTTTCGTGTGGGCGCAATCGCTGGACGTTTCGAATTTGGCAGCCGGGCTCTGCAAGAGAGAGATACACAGTGTTGCCCCTTTACCAAGCCAAGCTTTTGGGGAAAGCGAATGTCTGTGTGGCAGCGAATGCAGTTCCAAGGGACAGTGAAAACCAGCTACAGCATTCCGTGCTGGCAGCTTTCGTGTGGGCGCAATCGCTGGACGTTTCGAATTTGGCAGCCGGGCTCTGCGAGAGAGAGATACACAGTGTTGCCCCTTTACCAAGCCAAGCTTTTGGGGAAAGCGAATGTCTGTGTGGCAGCGAATGCAGTTCCAAGGGACAGTGAAAACCAGCTACAGCATTCCGTGCTGGCAGCTTTCGTGTGGGCGCAATCGCTGGACGTTTCGAATTTGGCAGCCGGGCTCTGCGAGAGAGAGATACACAGTGTTGCCCCTTTACCAAGCCAAGCTTTTGGGGAAAGCGAATGTCTGTGTGGCAGCGAATGCAGTTCCAAGGGACAGTGAAAACCAGCTACAGCATTCCGTGCTGGCAGCTTTCGTGTGGGCGCAATCGCTGGACGTTTCGAATTTGGCAGCCGGGCTCTGCGAGAGAGAGATACACAGTGTTGCCCCTTTACCAAGCCAAGCTTTTGGGGAAAGCGAATGTCTGTGTGGCAGCGAATGCAGTTCCAAGGGACAGTGAAAACCAGCTAGAGCATTCCGTGCTGGCAGCTTTCGTGTGGGCGCAATCGCTGGACGTTTCGAATTTGGCAGCCGGGCTCTGCGAGAGAGAGATACACAGTGTTGCCCCTTTACCAAGCCAAGCTTTTGGGGAAAGCGAATGTCTGTGTGGCAGCGAATGCAGTTCCAAGGGACAGTGAAAACCAGCTACAGCATTCCGTGCTGGCAGCTTTCGTGTGGGCGCAATCGCTGGACGTTTCGAATTTGGCAGCCGGGCTCTGCAAGAGAGAGATACACAGTGTTGCCCCTTTACCAAGCCAAGCTTTTGGGGAAAGCGAATGTCTGTGTGGCAGCGAATGCAGTTCCAAGGGACAGTGAAAACCAGCTACAGCATTCCGTGCTGGCAGCTTTCGTGTGGGCGCAATCGCTGGACGTTTCCAATTTGGCAGCCGGGCTCTGCGAGAGAGAGATACACAGTGTTGCCCCTTTACCAAGCCAAGCTTTTGGGGAAAGCGAATGTCTGTGTGGCAGCGAATGCAATTCCAAGGGACAGTGAAAAGCAGCTACAGCATTCCGTGATGGCAGCTTTCGTGTGGGCGCAATCGATGGACGTTTCGAATTTGCCAGCCGTGCTCTGCGAGAGAGAGATACACAGTGTTGCCCCTTTACCAAGCCAAGCTTTTGGGGAAAGCGAATGTCTGTGTGGCAGCGAATGCAGTTCCAAGGGACAGTGAAAACCAGCTACAGCATTCCGTGCTGGCAGCTTTAGTGTGGGCGCAATCGCTGGACGTTTCGAATTTGGCAGCCGGGCTCTGCGACAGAGAGATACACAGTGTTGCCCCTTTACCAAGCCAAGCTTTTGGGGAAAGCGAATGTCTGTGTGGCAGCGAATGCAGTTCCAAGGGACAGTGAAAACCAGCTACAGCATTCCGTGCTGGCAGCTTTCGTGTGGGCGCAATCGCTGGACGTTTCCAATTTGGCAGCCGGGCTCTGCGAGAGAGAGATACACAGTGTTGCCCCTTTACCAAGCCAAGCTTTTGGGGAAAGCGAATGTCTGTGTGGCAGCGAATGCAGTTCCAAGGGACAGTGAAAACCAGCTAGAGCATTCCGTGCTGGCAGCTTTCGTGTGGGCGCAATCGCTGGACGTTTCCAATTTGGCAGCCGGGCTCTGCGAGAGAGAGATACACAGTGTTGCCCCTTTACCAAGCCAAGCTTTTGGGGAAAGCGAATGTCTGTGTGGCAGCGAATGCAGTTCCAAGGGACAGTGAAAACCAGCTACAGCATTCCGTGCTGGCAGCTTTCGTGTGGGCGCAATCGCTGGACGTTTCCAATTTGGCAGCCGGGCTCTGCAAGAGAGAGATACACAGTGTTGCCCCTTTACCAAGCCAAGCTTTTGGGGAAAGCGAATGTCTGTGTGGCAGCGAATGCAGTTCCAAGGGACAGTGAAAACCAGCTACAGCATTCCGTGCTGGCAGCTTTCGTGTGGGCGCAATCGCTGGACGTTTCGAATTTGGCAGCCGGGCTCTGCGAGAGAGAGATACACAGTGTTGCCCCTTTACCAAGCCAAGCTTTTGGGGAAAGCGAATGTCTGTGTGGCAGCGAATGCAGTTCCAAGGGACAGTGAAAACCAGCTACAGCATTCCGTGCTGGCAGCTTTCGTGTGGGCGCAATCGCTGGACGTTTCCAATTTGGCAGCCGGGCTCTGCGAGAGAGAGATACACAGTGTTGCCCCTTTACCAAGCCAAGCTTTTGGGGAAAGCGAATGTCTGTGTGGCAGCGAATGCAATTCCAAGGGACAGTGAAAACCAGCTACAGCATTCCGTGCTGGCAGCTTTCGTGTGGGCGCAATCGATGGACGTTTCGAATTTGCCAGCCGTGCTCTGCGAGAGAGAGATACACAGTGTTGCCCCTTTACCAAGCCAAGCTTTTGGGGAAAGCGAATGTCTGTGTGGCAGCGAATGCAGTTCCAAGGGACAGTGAAAACCAGCTACAGCATTCCGTGCTGGCAGCTTTCGTGTGGGCGCAATCGCTGGACGTTTCGAATTTGGCAGCCGGGCTCTGCGAGAGAGAGATACACAGTGTTGCCCCTTTACCAAGCCAAGCTTTTGGGGAAAGCGAATGTCTGTGTGGCAGCGAATGCAGTTCCAAGGGACAGTGAAAACCAGCTACAGCATTCCGTGCTGGCAGCTTTCGTGTGGGCGCAATCGCTGGACGTTTCCAATTTGGCAGCCGGGCTCTGCGAGAGAGAGATACACAGTGTTGCCCCTTTACCAAGCCAAGCTTTTGGGGAAAGCGAATGTCTGTGTGGCAGCGAATGCAGTTCCAAGGGACAGTGAAAACCAGCTACAGCATTCCGTGCTGGCAGCTTTCGTGTGGGCGCAATCGCTGGACGTTTCGAATTTTGCAGCCGGGCTCTGCAAGAGAGAGATACACAGTGTTGCCCCTTTACCAAGCCAAGCTTTTGGGGAAAGCGAATGTCTGTGTGGCAGCGAATGCAGTTCCAAGGGACAGTGAAAACCAGCTACAGCATTCCGTGCTGGCAGCTTTCGTGTGGGCGCAATCGCTGGACGTTTCCAATTTGGCAGCCGGGCTCTGCGAGAGAGAGATACACAGTGTTGCCCCTTTACCAAGCCAAGCTTTTGGGGAAAGCGAATGTCTGTGTGGCAGCGAATGCAGTTCCAAGGGACAGTGAAAACCAGCTACAGCATTCCGTGCTGGCAGCTTTCGTGTGGGCGCAATCGCTGGACGTTTCCAATTTGGCAGCCGGGCTCTGCGAGAGAGAGATACACAGTGTTGCCCCTTTACCAAGCCAAGCTTTTGGGGAAAGCGAATGTCTGTGTGGCAGCGAATGCAGTTCCAAGGGACAGTGAAAACCAGCTACAGCATTCCGTGCTGGCAGCTTTCGTGTGGGCGCAATCGCTGGACGTTTCCAATTTGGCAGCCGGGCTCTGCGAGAGAGAGATACACAGTGTTGCCCCTTTACCAAGCCAAGCTTTTGGGGAAAGCGAATGTCTGTGTGGCAGCGAATGCAGTTCCAAGGGACAGTGAAAACCAGCTACAGCATTCCGTGCTGGCAGCTTTCGTGTGGGCGCAATCGCTGGACGTTTCCAATTTGGCAGCCGGGCTCTGCGAGAGAGAGATACACAGTGTTGCCCCTTTACCAAGCCAAGCTTTTGGGGAAAGCGAATGTCTGTGTGGCAGCGAATGCAGTTCCAAGGGACAGTGAAAACCAGCTACAGCATTCCGTGCTGGCAGCTTTCGTGTGGGCGCAATCGATGGACGTTTCGAATTTGCCAGCCGGGCTCTGCGAGAGAGAGATACACAGTGTTGCCCCTTTACCAAGCCAAGCTTTTGGGGAAAGCGAATGTCTGTGTGGCAGCGAATGCAGTTCCAAGGGACAGTGAAAACCAGCTACAGCATTCCGTGCTGGCAGCTTTCGTGTGGGCGCAATCGCTGGACGTTTCCAATTTGGCAGCCGGGCTCTGCGAGAGAGAGATACACAGTGTTGCCCCTTTACGAACCAAAGCTTTTGGGGAAAGCGAATGTCTGTGTGGCAGCGAATGCAGTTCCAAGGGACAGTGAAAACCAGCTACAGCATTCCGTGCTGGCAGCTTTCGTGTGGGCGCAATCGCTGGACGTTTCGAATTTGGCAGCCGGGCTCTGCGAGAGAGAGATACACAGTGTTGCCCCTTTACCAAGCCAAGCTTTTGGGGAAAGCGAATGTCTGTGTGGCAGCGAATGCAGTTCCAAGGGACAGTGAAAACCAGCTACAGCATTCCGTGCTGGCAGCTTTCGTGTGGGCGCAATCGCTGGACGTTTCCAATTTGGCAGCCGGGCTCTGCGAGAGAGAGATACACAGTGTTGCCCCTTTACCAAGCCAAGCTTTTGGGGAAAGCGAATGTCTGTGTGGCAGCGAATGCAGTTCCAAGGGACAGTGAAAACCAGCTACAGCATTCCCTGCTGGCAGCTTTCGTGTGGGCGCAATCGCTGGACGTTTCCAATTTGCCAGCCGGGCTCTGCGAGAGAGAGATACACAGTGTTGCCCCTTTACCAAGCCAAGCTTTTGGGGAAAGCGAATGTCTGTGTGGCAGCGAATGCAGTTCCAAGGGACAGTGAAAACCAGCTACAGCATTCCGTGCTGGCAGCTTTCGTGTGGGCGCAATCGCTGGACGTTTCCAATTTGGCAGCCGGGCTCTGCGAGAGAGAGATACACAGTGTTGCCCCTTTACCAAGCCAAGCTTTTGGGGAAAGCGAATGTCTGTGTGGCAGCGAATGCAGTTCCAAGGGACAGTGAAAACCAGCTACAGCATTCCGTGATGGCAGCTTTCGTGTGGGCGCAATCTCTGGACGTTTCCAATTTGGCAGCCGGGCTCTGCGAGAGAGAGATACACAGTGTTGCCCCTTTACGAACCAAAGCTTTTGGGGAAAGCGAATGTCTGTGTGGCAGCGAATGCAGTTCCAAGGGACAGTGAAAACCAGCTACAGCATTCCGTGCTGGCAGCTTTCGTGTGGGCGCAATCGCTGGACGTTTCGAATTTGGCAGCCGGGCTCTGCGAGAGAGAGATACACAGTGTTGCCCCTTTACCAAGCCAAACTTTTGGGGAAAGCGAATGTCTGTGTGGCAGCGAATGCAGTTCCAAGGGACAGTGAAAACCAGCTACAGCATTCCGTGATGGCAGCTTTCGTGTGGGCGCAATCTCTGGACGTTTCCAATTTGGCAGCCGGGCTCTGCGAGAGAGAGATACACAGTGTTGCCCCTTTACGAACCAAAGCTTTTGGGGAAAGCGAATGTCTGTGTGGCAGCGAATGCAGTTCCAAGGGACAGTGAAAACCAGCTACAGCATTCCGTGCTGGCAGCTTTCGTGTGGGCGCAATCGCTGGACGTTTCGAATTTGGCAGCCGGGCTCTGCAAGAGAGAGATACACAGTGTTGCCCCTTTACCAAGCCAAGCTTTTGGGGAAAGCGAATGTCTGTGTGGCAGCGAATGCAGTTCCAAGGGACAGTGAAAACCAGCTACAGCATTCCGTGCTGGCAGCTTTCGTGTGGGCGCAATCGCTGGACGTTTCGAATTTGGCAGCCGGGCTCTGCGAGAGAGAGATACACAGTGTTGCCCCTTTACCAAGCCAAGCTTTTGGGGAAAGCGAATGTCTGTGTGGCAGCGAATGCAGTTCCAAGGGACAGTGAAAACCAGCTACAGCATTCCGTGCTGGCAGCTTTCGTGTGGGCGCAATCGCTGGACGTTTCGAATTTGGCAGCCGGGCTCTGCAAGAGAGAGATACACAGTGTTGCCCCTTTACCAAGCCAAGCTTTTGGGGAAAGCGAATGTCTGTGTGGCAGCGAATGCAGTTCCAAGGGACAGTGAAAACCAGCTACAGCATTCCGTGCTGGCAGCTTTCGTGTGGGCGCAATCGCTGGACGTTTCGAATTTGCCAGCCGGGCTCTGCGAGAGAGAGATACACAGTGTTGCCCCTTTACCAAGCCAAGCTTTTGGGGAAAGCGAATGTCTGTGTGGCAGCGAATGCAGTTCCAAGGGACAGTGAAAACCAGCTACAGCATTCCGTGCTGGCAGCTTTCGTGTGGGCGCAATCGCTGGACGTTTCCAATTTGGCAGCCGGGCTCTGCGAGAGAGAGATACACAGTGTTGCCCCTTTACCAAGCCAAGCTTTTGGGGAAAGCGAATGTCTGTGTGGCAGCGAATGCAGTTCCAAGGGACAGTGAAAACCAGCTACAGCATTCCGTGCTGGCAGCTTTCGTGTGGGCGCAATCGCTGGACGTTTCGAATTTGGCAGCCGGGCTCTGCAAGAGAGAGATACACAGTGTTGCCCCTTTACCAAGCCAAGCTTTTGGGGAAAGCGAATGTCTGTGTGGCAGCGAATGCAGTTCCAAGGGACAGTGAAAACCAGCTACAGCATTCCGTGCTGGCAGCTTTCGTGTGGGCGCAATCGCTGGACGTTTCCAATTTGGCAGCCGGGCTCTGCGAGAGAGAGATACACAGTGTTGCCCCTTTACCAAGCCAAGCTTTTGGGGAAAGCGAATGTCTGTGTGGCAGCGAATGCAATTCCAAGGGACAGTGAAAAGCAGCAGCAGCTACAGCATTCCGTGCTGGCAGCTTTCGTGTGGGCGCAATCGATGGACGTTTCGAATTTGCCAGCCGTGCTCTGCGAGAGAGAGATACACAGTGTTGCCCCTTTACCAAGCCAAGCTTTTGGGGAAAGCGAATGTCTGTGTGGCAGCGAATGCAGTTCCAAGGGACAGTGAAAAGCAGCTACAGCATTCCGTGCTGGCAGCTTTCGTGTGGGCGCAATCGCTGGACGTTTCCAATTTGGCAGCCGGGCTCTGCGAGAGAGAGATACACAGTGTTGCCCCTTTACCAAGCCAAGCTTTTGGGGAAAGCGAATGTCTGTGTGGCAGCGAATGCAGTTCCAAGGGACAGTGAAAACCAGCTACAGCATTCCGTGATGGCAGCTTTCGTGTGGGCGCAATCTCTGGACGTTTCCAATTTGGCAGCCGGGCTCTGCGAGAGAGAGATACACAGTGTTGCCCCTTTACGAACCAAAGCTTTTGGGGAAAGCGAATGTCTGTGTGGCAGCGAATGCAGTTCCAAGGGACAGTGAAAACCAGCTACAGCATTCCGTGCTGGCAGCTTTCGTGTGGGCGCAATCGCTGGACGTTTCGAATTTGGCAGCCGGGCTCTGCAAGAGAGAGATACACAGTGTTGCCCCTTTACCAAGCCAAGCTTTTGGGGAAAGCGAATGTCTGTGTGGCAGCGAATGCAGTTCCAAGGGACAGTGAAAACCAGCTACAGCATTCCGTGCTGGCAGCTTTCGTGTGGGCGCAATCGCTGGACGTTTCCAATTTGGCAGCCGGGCTCTGCGAGAGAGAGATACACAGTGTTGCCCCTTTACGAACCAAAGCTTTTGGGGAAAGCGAATGTCTGTGTGGCAGCGAATGCAGTTCCAAGGGACAGTGAAAACCAGCTACAGCATTCCGTGCTGGCAGCTTTCGTGTGGGCGCAATCGCTGGACGTTTCGAATTTGGCAGCCGGGCTCTGCGAGAGAGAGATACACAGTGTTGCCCCTTTACCAAGCCAAGCTTTTGGGGAAAGCGAATGTCTGTGTGGCAGCGAATGCAGTTCCAAGGGACAGTGAAAACCAGCTACAGCATTCCGTGCTGGCAGCTTTCGTGTGGGCGCAATCGCTGGACGTTTCCAATTTGGCAGACGGGCTCTGCCAGAGAGAGATACACAGTGTTGCCCCTTTACCAAGCCAAGCTTTTGGGGAAAGCGAATGTCTGTGTGGCAGCGAATGCAGTTCCAAGGGACAGTGAAAACCAGCTACAGCATTCCCTGCTGGCAGCTTTCGTGTGGGCGCAATCGCTGGACGTTTCCAATTTGGCAGCCGGGCTCTGCGAGAGAGAGATACACAGTGTTGCCCCTTTACCAAGCCAAGCTTTTGGGGAAAGCGAATGTCTGTGTGGCAGCGAATGCAGTTCCAAGGGACAGTGAAAACCAGCTACAGCATTCCGTGCTGGCAGCTTTCGTGTGGGCGCAATCGCTGGACGTTTCCAATTTGGCAGCCGGGCTCTGCGAGAGAGAGATACACAGTGTTGCCCCTTTACCAAGCCAAGCTTTTGGGGAAAGCGAATGTCTGTGTGGCAGCGAATGCAGTTCCAAGGGACAGTGAAAACCAGCTACAGCATTCCGTGCTGGCAGCTTTCGTGTGGGCGCAATCTCTGGACGTTTCCAATTTGGCAGCCGGGCTCTGCGAGAGAGAGATACACAGTGTTGCCCCTTTACGAACCAAAGCTTTTGGGGAAAGCGAATGTCTGTGTGGCAGCGAATGCAGTTCCAAGGGACAGTGAAAACCAGCTACAGCATTCCGTGCTGGCAGCTTTCGTGTGGGCGCAATCGCTGGACGTTTCGAATTTGGCAGCCGGGCTCTGCAAGAGAGAGATACACAGTGTTGCCCCTTTACCAAGCCAAGCTTTTGGGGAAAGCGAATGTCTGTGTGGCAGCGAATGCAGTTCCAAGGGACAGTGAAAACCAGCTACAGCATTCCGTGCTGGCAGCTTTCGTGTGGGCGCAATCGCTGGACGTTTCGAATTTGGCAGCCGGGCTCTGCGAGAGAGAGATACACAGTGTTGCCCCTTTACCAAGCCAAGCTTTTGGGGAAAGCGAATGTCTGTGTGGCAGCGAATGCAGTTCCAAGGGACAGTGAAAACCAGCTACAGCATTCCGTGCTGGCAGCTTTCGTGTGGGCGCAATCGCTGGACGTTTCGAATTTGGCAGCCGGGCTCTGCAAGAGAGAGATACACAGTGTTGCCCCTTTACCAAGCCAAGCTTTTGGGGAAAGCGAATGTCTGTGTGGCAGCGAATGCAGTTCCAAGGGACAGTGAAAACCAGCTACAGCATTCCGTGCTGGCAGCTTTCGTGTGGGCGCAATCGCTGGACGTTTCGAATTTGCCAGCCGGGCTCTGCGAGAGAGAGATACACAGTGTTGCCCCTTTACCAAGCCAAGCTTTTGGGGAAAGCGAATGTCTGTGTGGCAGCGAATGCAGTTCCAAGGGACAGTGAAAACCAGCTACAGCATTCCGTGCTGGCAGCTTTCGTGTGGGCGCAATCGCTGGACGTTTCGAATTTGGCAGCCGGGCTCTGCGAGAGAGAGATACACAGTGTTGCCCCTTTACCAAGCCAAGCTTTTGGGGAAAGCGAATGTCTGTGTGGCAGCGAATGCAGTTCCAAGGGACAGTGAAAACCAGCTACAGCATTCCGTGCTGGCAGCTTTCGTGTGGGCGCAATCGCTGGACGTTTCCAATTTGGCAGCCGGGCTCTGCAAGAGAGAGATACACAGTGTTGCCCCTTTACCAAGCCAAGCTTTTGGGGAAAGCGAATGTCTGTGTGGCAGCGAATGCAGTTCCAAGGGACAGTGAAAACCAGCTACAGCATTCCGTGCTGGCAGCTTTCGTGTGGGCGCAATCGCTGGACGTTTCCAATTTGGCAGCCGGGCTCTGCGAGAGAGAGATACACAGTGTTGCCCCTTTACCAAGCCAAGCTTTTGGGGAAAGCGAATGTCTGTGTGGCAGCGAATGCAATTCCAAGGGACAGTGAAAAGCAGCTACAGCATTCCGTGCTGGCAGCTTTCGTGTGGGCGCAATCGATGGACGTTTCGAATTTGCCAGCCGTGCTCTGCGAGAGAGAGATACACAGTGTTGCCCCTTTACCAAGCCAAGCTTTTGGGGAAAGCGAATGTCTGTGTGGCAGCGAATGCAGTTCCAAGGGACAGTGAAAACCAGCTACAGCATTCCGTGCTGGCAGCTTTCGTGTGGGCGCAATCGCTGGACGTTTCGAATTTGGCAGCCGGGCTCTGCGAGAGAGAGATACACAGTGTTGCCCCTTTACCAAGCCAAACTTTTGGGGAAAGCGAATGTCTGTGTGGCAGCGAATGCAGTTCCAAGGGACAGTGAAAACCAGCTACAGCATTCCGTGCTGGCAGCTTTCGTGTGGGCGCAATCGCTGGACGTTTCCAATTTGGCAGCCGGGCTCTGCGAGAGAGAGATACACAGTGTTGCCCCTTTACCAAGCCAAGCTTTTGGGGAAAGCGAATGTCTGTGTGGCAGCGAATGCAGTTCCAAGGGACAGTGAAAACCAGCTACAGCATTCCGTGCTGGCAGCTTTCGTGTGGGCGCAATCGCTGGACGTTTCCAATTTGCCAGCCGGGCTCTGCGAGAGAGAGATACACAGTGTTGCCCCTTTACCAAGCCAAGCTTTTGGGGAAAGCGAATGTCTGTGTGGCAGCGAATGCAGTTCCAAGGGACAGTGAAAACCAGCTACAGCATTCCGTGCTGGCAGCTTTCGTGTGGGCGCAATCGCTGGACGTTTCCAATTTGGCAGCCGGGCTCTGCGAGAGAGAGATACACAGTGTTGCCCCTTTACCAAGCCAAGCTTTTGGGGAAAGCGAATGTCTGTGTGGCAGCGAATGCAGTTCCAAGGGACAGTGAAAACCAGCTACAGCATTCCGTGCTGGCAGCTTTCGTGTGGGCGCAATCGCTGGACGTTTCCAATTTGGCAGCCGGGCTCTGCGAGAGAGAGATACACAGTGTTGCCCCTTTACCAAGCCAAGCTTTTGGGGAAAGCGAATGTCTGTGTGGCAGCGAATGCAGTTCCAAGGGACAGTGAAAACCAGCTACAGCATTCCGTGCTGGCAGCTTTCGTGTGGGCGCAATCGCTGGACGTTTCCAATTTGGCAGCCGGGCTCTGCGAGAGAGAGATACACAGTGTTGCCCCTTTACCAAGCCAAGCTTTTGGGGAAAGCGAATGTCTGTGTGGCAGCGAATGCAGTTCCAAGGGACAGTGAAAACCAGCTACAGCATTCCGTGCTGGCAGCTTTCGTGTGGGCGCAATCGCTGGACGTTTCCAATTTGGCAGCCGGGCTCTGCGAGAGAGAGATACACAGTGTTGCCCCTTTACCAAGCCAAGCTTTTGGGGAAAGCGAATGTCTGTGTGGCAGCGAATGCAGTTCCAAGGGACAGTGAAAACCAGCTACAGCATTCCGTGCTGGCAGCTTTCGTGTGGGCGCAATCGCTGGACGTTTCGAATTTGGCAGCCGGGCTCTGCGAGAGAGAGATACACAGTGTTGCCCCTTTACCAAGCCAAGCTTTTGGGGAAAGCGAATGTCTGTGTGGCAGCGAATGCAGTTCCAAGGGACAGTGAAAAGCAGCTACAGCATTCCGTGCTGGCAGCTTTCGTGTGGGCGCAATCGCTGGACGTTTCCAATTTGGCAGCCGGGCTCTGCGAGAGAGAGATACACAGTGTTGCCCCTTTACCAAGCCAAGCTTTTGGGGAAAGCGAATGTCTGTGTGGCAGCGAATGCAGTTCCAAGGGACAGTGAAAACCAGCTACAGCATTCCGTGCTGGCAGCTTTCGTGTGGGCGCAATCGCTGGACGTTTCGAATTTGGCAGCCGGGCTCTGCAAGAGAGAGATACACAGTGTTGCCCCTTTACCAAGCCAAGCTTTTGGGGAAAGCGAATGTCTGTGTGGCAGCGAATGCAGTTCCAAGGGACAGTGAAAACCAGCTACAGCATTCCGTGCTGGCAGCTTTCGTGTGGGCGCAATCTCTGGACGTTTCCAATTTGGCAGCCGGGCTCTGCGAGAGAGAGATACACAGTGTTGCCCCTTTACCAAGCCAAGCTTTTGGGGAAAGCGAATGTCTGTGTGGCAGCGAATGCAATTCCAAGGGACAGTGAAAAGCAGCTACAGCATTCCGTGCTGGCAGCTTTCGTGTGGGCGCAATCGATGGACGTTTCGAATTTGCCAGCCGTGCTCTGCGAGAGAGAGATACACAGTGTTGCCCCTTTACCAAGCCAAGCTTTTGGGGAAAGCGAATGTCTGTGTGGCAGCGAATGCAGTTCCAAGGGACAGTGAAAACCAGCTACAGCATTCCGTGCTGGCAGCTTTCGTGTGGGCGCAATCGCTGGACGTTTCGAATTTGGCAGCCGGGCTCTGCGAGAGAGAGATACACAGTGTTGCCCCTTTACCAAGCCAAACTTTTGGGGAAAGCGAATGTCTGTGTGGCAGCGAATGCAGTTCCAAGGGACAGTGAAAACCAGCTACAGCATTCCGTGCTGGCAGCTTTCGTGTGGGCGCAATCGCTGGACGTTTCCAATTTGGCAGCCGGGCTCTGCGAGAGAGAGATACACAGTGTTGCCCCTTTACCAAGCCAAGCTTTTGGGGAAAGCGAATGTCTGTGTGGCAGCGAATGCAGTTCCAAGGGACAGTGAAAACCAGCTACAGCATTCCGTGCTGGCAGCTTTCGTGTGGGCGCAATCGCTGGACGTTTCCAATTTGGCAGCCGGGCTCTGCAAGAGAGAGATACACAGTGTTGCCCCTTTACCAAGCCAAGCTTTTGGGGAAAGCGAATGTCTGTGTGGCAGCGAATGCAGTTCCAAGGGACAGTGAAAACCAGCTACAGCATTCCGTGATGGCAGCTTTCGTGTGGGCGCAATCGCTGGACGTTTCCAATTTGGCAGCCGGGCTCTGCGAGAGAGAGATACACAGTGTTGCCCCTTTACCAAGCCAAGCTTTTGGGGAAAGCGAATGTCTGTGTGGCAGCGAATGCAATTCCAAGGGACAGTGAAAACCAGCTACAGCATTCCGTGCTGGCAGCTTTCGTGTGGGCGCAATCGATGGACGTTTCGAATTTGCCAGCCGTGCTCTGCGAGAGAGAGATACACAGTGTTGCCCCTTTACCAAGCCAAGCTTTTGGGGAAAGCGAATGTCTGTGTGGCAGCGAATGCAGTTCCAAGGGACAGTGAAAACCAGCTACAGCATTCCGTGCTGGCAGCTTTAGTGTGGGCGCAATCGCTGGACGTTTCGAATTTGGCAGCCGGGCTCTGCGAGAGAGAGATACACAGTGTTGCCCCTTTACCAAGCCAAGCTTTTGGGGAAAGCGAATGTCTGTGTGGCAGCGAATGCAGTTCCAAGGGACAGTGAAAAGCAGCTACAGCATTCCGTGCTGGCAGCTTTCGTGTGGGCGCAATCGCTGGACGTTTCCAATTTGGCAGCCGGGCTCTGCGAGAGAGAGATACACAGTGTTGCCCCTTTACCAAGCCAAGCTTTTGGGGAAAGCGAATGTCTGTGTGGCAGCGAATGCAGTTCCAAGGGACAGTGAAAACCAGCTACAGCATTCCGTGCTGGCAGCTTTCGTGTGGGCGCAATCGCTGGACGTTTCGAATTTGGCAGCCGGGCTCTGCGAGAGAGAGATACACAGTGTTGCCCCTTTACCAAGCCAAGCTTTTGGGGAAAGCGAATGTCTGTGTGGCAGCGAATGCAGTTCCAAGGGACAGTGAAAACCAGCTACAGCATTCCGTGCTGGCAGCTTTCGTGTGGGCGCAATCGCTGGACGTTTCCAATTTGGCAGCCGGGCTCTGCGAGAGAGAGATACACAGTGTTGCCCCTTTACGAACCAAAGCTTTTGGGGAAAGCGAATGTCTGTGTGGCAGCGAATGCAGTTCCAAGGGACAGTGAAAACCAGCTACAGCATTCCGTGCTGGCAGCTTTCGTGTGGGCGCAATCGCTGGACGTTTCGAATTTGGCAGCCGGGCTCTGCGAGAGAGAGATACACAGTGTTGCCCCTTTACCAAGCCAAGCTTTTGGGGAAAGCGAATGTCTGTGTGGCAGCGAATGCAGTTCCAAGGGACAGTGAAAACCAGCTACAGCATTCCGTGCTGGCAGCTTTCGTGTGGGCGCAATCGCTGGACGTTTCCAATTTGGCAGCCGGGCTCTGCCAGAGAGAGATACACAGTGTTGCCCCTTTACCAAGCCAAGCTTTTGGGGAAAGCGAATGTCTGTGTGGCAGCGAATGCAGTTCCAAGGGACAGTGAAAACCAGCTACAGCATTCCCTGCTGGCAGCTTTCGTGTGGGCGCAATCGCTGGACGTTTCCAATTTGGCAGCCGGGCTCTGCGAGAGAGAGATACACAGTGTTGCCCCTTTACCAAGCCAAGCTTTTGGGGAAAGCGAATGTCTGTGTGGCAGCGAATGCAGTTCCAAGGGACAGTGAAAACCAGCTACAGCATTCCGTGCTGGCAGCTTTCGTGTGGGCGCAATCGCTGGACGTTTCCAATTTGGCAGCCGGGCTCTGCGAGAGAGAGATACACAGTGTTGCCCCTTTACCAAGCCAAGCTTTTGGGGAAAGCGAATGTCTGTGTGGCAGCGAATGCAGTTCCAAGGGACAGTGAAAACCAGCTACAGCATTCCGTGATGGCAGCTTTCGTGTGGGCGCAATCTCTGGACGTTTCCAATTTGGCAGCCGGGCTCTGCGAGAGAGAGATACACAGTGTTGCCCCTTTACGAACCAAAGCTTTTGGGGAAAGCGAATGTCTGTGTGGCAGCGAATGCAGTTCCAAGGGACAGTGAAAACCAGCTACAGCATTCCGTGCTGGCAGCTTTCGTGTGGGCGCAATCGCTGGACGTTTCGAATTTGGCAGCCGGGCTCTGCGTGAGAGAGATACACAGTGTTGCCCCTTTACCAAGCCAAGCTTTTGGGGAAAGCGAATGTCTGTGTGGCAGCGAATGCAGTTCCAAGGGACAGTGAAAACCAGCTACAGCATTCCGTGCTGGCAGCTTTCGTGTGGGCGCAATCGCTGGACGTTTCCAATTTGGCAGCCGGGCTCTGCCAGAGAGAGATACACAGTGTTGCCCCTTTACCAAGCCAAGCTTTTGGGGAAAGCGAATGTCTGTGTGGCAGCGAATGCAGTTCCAAGGGACAGTGAAAACCAGCTACAGCATTCCCTGCTGGCAGCTTTCGTGTGGGCGCAATCGCTGGACGTTTCCAATTTGGCAGCCGGGCTCTGCGAGAGAGAGATACACAGTGTTGCCCCTTTACCAAGCCAAGCTTTTGGGGAAAGCGAATGTCTGTGTGGCAGCGAATGCAGTTCCAAGGGACAGTGAAAACCAGCTACAGCATTCCGTGCTGGCAGCTTTCGTGTGGGCGCAATCGCTGGACGTTTCCAATTTGGCAGCCGGGCTCTGCAAGAGAGAGATACACAGTGTTGCCCCTTTACCAAGCCAAGCTTTTGGGGAAAGCGAATGTCTGTGTGGCAGCGAATGCAGTTCCAAGGGACAGTGAAAACCAGCTACAGCATTCCGTGCTGGCAGCTTTCGTGTGGGCGCAATCGCTGGACGTTTCCAATTTGGCAGCCGGGCTCTGCGAGAGAGAGATACACAGTGTTGCCCCTTTACCAAGCCAAGCTTTTGGGGAAAGCGAATGTCTGTGTGGCAGCGAATGCAATTCCAAGGGACAGTGAAAACCAGCTACAGCATTCCGTGCTGGCAGCTTTCGTGTGGGCGCAATCGATGGACGTTTCGAATTTGCCAGCCGTGCTCTGCGAGAGAGAGATACACAGTGTTGCCCCTTTACCAAGCCAAGCTTTTGGGGAAAGCGAATGTCTGTGTGGCAGCGAATGCAGTTCCAAGGGACAGTGAAAACCAGCTACAGCATTCCGTGCTGGCAGCTTTAGTGTGGGCGCAATCGCTGGACGTTTCGAATTTGGCAGCCGGGCTCTGCGAGAGAGAGATACACAGTGTTGCCCCTTTACCAAGCCAAGCTTTTGGGGAAAGCGAATGTCTGTGTGGCAGCGAATGCAGTTCCAAGGGACAGTGAAAACCAGCTACAGCATTCCGTGCTGGCAGCTTTCGTGTGGGCGCAATCGCTGGACGTTTCCAATTTGCCAGCCGGGCTCTGCGAGAGAGAGATACACAGTGTTGCCCCTTTACCAAGCCAAGCTTTTGGGGAAAGCGAATGTCTGTGTGGCAGCGAATGCAGTTCCAAGGGACAGTGAAAACCAGCTACAGCATTCCGTGCTGGCAGCTTTCGTGTGGGCGCAATCGCTGGACGTTTCGAATTTGGCAGCCGGGCTCTGCAAGAGAGAGATACACAGTGTTGCCCCTTTACCAAGCCAAGCTTTTGGGGAAAGCGAATGTCTGTGTGGCAGCGAATGCAGTTCCAAGGGACAGTGAAAACCAGCTACAGCATTCCGTGCTGGCAGCTTTCGTGTGGGCGCAATCGCTGGACGTTTCCAATTTGGCAGCCGGGCTCTGCGAGAGAGAGATACACAGTGTTGCCCCTTTACCAAGCCAAGCTTTTGGGGAAAGCGAATGTCTGTGTGGCAGCGAATGCAGTTCCAAGGGACAGTGAAAACCAGCTACAGCATTCCGTGCTGGCAGCTTTCGTGTGGGCGCAATCGCTGGACGTTTCCAATTTGGCAGCCGGGCTCTGCGAGAGAGAGATACACAGTGTTGCCCCTTTACCAAGCCAAGCTTTTGGGGAAAGCGAATGTCTGTGTGGCAGCGAATGCAGTTCCAAGGGACAGTGAAAACCAGCTACAGCATTCCGTGCTGGCAGCTTTCGTGTGGGCGCAATCGCTGGACGTTTCCAATTTGGCAGCCGGGCTCTGCGAGAGAGAGATACACAGTGTTGCCCCTTTACCAAGCCAAGCTTTTGGGGAAAGCGAATGTCTGTGTGGCAGCGAATGCAGTTCCAAGGGACAGTGAAAACCAGCTACAGCATTCCGTGCTGGCAGCTTTCGTGTGGGCGCAATCGCTGGACGTTTCCAATTTGGCAGCCGGGCTCTGCGAGAGAGAGATACACAGTGTTGCCCCTTTACCAAGCCAAGCTTTTGGGGAAAGCGAATGTCTGTGTGGCAGCGAATGCAGTTCCAAGGGACAGTGAAAACCAGCTACAGCATTCCGTGCTGGCAGCTTTCGTGTGGGCGCAATCGCTGGACGTTTCCAATTTGGCAGCCGGGCTCTGCGAGAGAGAGATACACAGTGTTGCCCCTTTACGAACCAAAGCTTTTGGGGAAAGCGAATGTCTGTGTGGCAGCGAATGCAGTTCCAAGGGACAGTGAAAACCAGCTACAGCATTCCGTGCTGGCAGCTTTCGTGTGGGCGCAATCGCTGGACGTTTCGAATTTGGCAGCCGGGCTCTGCGAGAGAGAGATACACAGTGTTGCCCCTTTACCAAGCCAAGCTTTTGGGGAAAGCGAATGTCTGTGTGGCAGCGAATGCAGTTCCAAGGGACAGTGAAAACCAGCTACAGCATTCCGTGCTGGCAGCTTTCGTGTGGGCGCAATCGCTGGACGTTTCCAATTTGGCAGCCGGGCTCTGCGAGAGAGAGATACACAGTGTTGCCCCTTTACCAAGCCAAGCTTTTGGGGAAAGCGAATGTCTGTGTGGCAGCGAATGCAGTTCCAAGGGACAGTGAAAACCAGCTACAGCATTCCCTGCTGGCAGCTTTCGTGTGGGCGCAATCGCTGGACGTTTCCAATTTGGCAGCCGGGCTCTGCGAGAGAGAGATACACAGTGTTGCCCCTTTACCAAGCCAAGCTTTTGGGGAAAGCGAATGTCTGTGTGGCAGCGAATGCAGTTCCAAGGGACAGTGAAAACCAGCTACAGCATTCCGTGATGGCAGCTTTCGTGTGGGCGCAATGTCTGGACGTTTCGAATTTGGCAGCCGGGCTCTGCGAGAGAGAGATACACAGTGTTGCCCCTTTACGAACCAAAGCTTTTGGGGAAAGCGAATGTCTGTGTGGCAGCGAATGCAGTTCCAAGGGACAGTGAAAACCAGCTACAGCATTCCGTGCTGGCAGCTTTCGTGTGGGCGCAATCGCTGGACGTTTCCAATTTGGCAGCCGGGCTCTGCAAGAGAGAGATACACAGTGTTGCCCCTTTACCAAGCCAAGCTTTTGGGGAAAGCGAATGTCTGTGTGGCAGCGAATGCAGTTCCAAGGGACAGTGAAAACCAGCTACAGCATTCCGTGCTGGCAGCTTTCGTGTGGGCGCAATCGCTGGACGTTTCGAATTTGGCAGCCGGGCTCTGCGAGAGAGAGATACACAGTGTTGCCCCTTTACCAAGCCAAGCTTTTGGGGAAAGCGAATGTCTGTGTGGCAGCGAATGCAGTTCCAAGGGACAGTGAAAACCAGCTACAGCATTCCGTGCTGGCAGCTTTCGTGTGGGCGCAATCGCTGGACGTTTCGAATTTGGCAGCCGGGCTCTGCGAGAGAGAGATACACAGTGTTGCCCCTTTACCAAGCCAAGCTTTTGGGGAAAGCGAATGTCTGTGTGGCAGCGAATGCAGTTCCAAGGGACAGTGAAAACCAGCTACAGCATTCCGTGCTGGCAGCTTTCGTGTGGGCGCAATCGCTGGACGTTTCGAATTTGGCAGCCGGGCTCTGCGAGAGAGAGATACACAGTGTTGCCCCTTTACCAAGCCAAGCTTTTGGGGAAAGCGAATGTCTGTGTGGCAGCGAATGCAGTTCCAAGGGACAGTGAAAACCAGCTACAGCATTCCGTGCTGGCAGCTTTCGTGTGGGCGCAATCGCTGGACGTTTCGAATTTGGCAGCCGGGCTCTGCGAGAGAGAGATACACAGTGTTGCCCCTTTACCAAGCCAAGCTTTTGGGGAAAGCGAATGTCTGTGTGGCAGCGAATGCAGTTCCAAGGGACAGTGAAAACCAGCTACAGCATTCCGTGCTGGCAGCTTTCGTGTGGGCGCAATCGCTGGACGTTTCCAATTTGGCAGCCGGGCTCTGCGAGAGAGAGATACACAGTGTTGCCCCTTTACCAAGCCAAGCTTTTGGGGAAAGCGAATGTCTGTGTGGCAGCGAATGCAGTTCCAAGGGACAGTGAAAACCAGCTACAGCATTCCGTGCTGGCAGCTTTCGTGTGGGCGCAATCGCTGGACGTTTCGAATTTGGCAGCCGGGCTCTGCGAGAGAGAGATACACAGTGTTGCCCCTTTACCAAGCCAAGCTTTTGGGGAAAGCGAATGTCTGTGTGGCAGCGAATGCAATTCCAAGGGACAGTGAAAAGCAGCTACAGCATTCCGTGCTGGCAGCTTTCGTGTGGGCGCAATCGATGGACGTTTCGAATTTGCCAGCCGTGCTCTGCGAGAGAGAGATACACAGTGTTGCCCCTTTACCAAGCCAAGCTTTTGGGGAAAGCGAATGTCTGTGTGGCAGCGAATGCAGTTCCAAGGGACAGTGAAAACCAGCTACAGCATTCCCTGCTGGCAGCTTTCGTGTGGGCGCAATCGCTGGACGTTTCCAATTTGGCAGCCGGGCTCTGCGAGAGAGAGATACACAGTGTTGCCCCTTTACCAAGCCAAGCTTTTGGGGAAAGCGAATGTCTGTGTGGCAGCGAATGCAGTTCCAAGGGACAGTGAAAACCAGCTACAGCATTCCGTGCTGGCAGCTTTCGTGTGGGCGCAATCGCTGGACGTTTCCAATTTGGCAGCCGGGCTCTGCGAGAGAGAGATACACAGTGTTGCCCCTTTACCAAGCCAAGCTTTTGGGGAAAGCGAATGTCTGTGTGGCAGCGAATGCAGTTCCAAGGGACAGTGAAAACCAGCTACAGCATTCCGTGCTGGCAGCTTTCGTGTGGGCGCAATCGCTGGACGTTTCGAATTTGGCAGCCGGGCTCTGCGAGAGAGAGATACACAGTGTTGCCCCTTTACCAAGCCAAGCTTTTGGGGAAAGCGAATGTCTGTGTGGCAGCGAATGCAGTTCCAAGGGACAGTGAAAACCAGCTACAGCATTCCGTGCTGGCAGCTTTCGTGTGGGCGCAATCGCTGGACGTTTCGAATTTGGCAGCCGGGCTCTGCGAGAGAGAGATACACAGTGTTGCCCCTTTACCAAGCCAAGCTCTTGGGGAAAGCGAATGTCTGTGTGGCAGCGAATGCAGTTCCAAGGGACAGTGAAAACCAGCTACAGCATTCCGTGCTGGCAGCTTTCGTGTGGGCGCAATCGCTGGACGTTTCCAATTTGGCAGCCGGGCTCTGCCAGAGAGAGATACACAGTGTTGCCCCTTTACCAAGCCAAGCTTTTGGGGAAAGCGAATGTCTGTGTGGCAGTGAATGCAGTTCCAAGGGACAGTGAAAACCAGCTACAGCATTCCGTGATGGCAGCTTTCGTGTGGGCGCAATCTCTGGACGTTTCCAATTTGGCAGCCGGGCTCTGCGAGAGAGAGATACACAGTGTTGCCCCTTTACGAACCAAAGCTTTTGGGGAAAGCGAATGTCTGTGTGGCAGCGAATGCAGTTCCAAGGGACAGTGAAAACCAGCTACAGCATTCCGTGCTGGCAGCTTTCGTGTGGGCGCAATCGCTGGACGTTTCGAATTTGGCAGCCGGGCTCTGAAGAGAGAGAGATACACAGTGTTGCCCCTTTACCAAGCCAAGCTTTTGGGGAAAGCGAATGTCTGTGTGGCAGCGAATGCAGTTCCAAGGGACAGTGAAAACCAGCTACAGCATTCCGTGATGGCAGCTTTCGTGTGGGCGCAATCGCTGGACGTTTCGAATTTGCCAGCCGGGCTCTGCGAGAGAGAGATACACAGTGTTGCCCCTTTACCAAGCCAAGCTTTTGGGGAAAGCGAATGTCTGTGTGGCAGCGAATGCAGTTCCAAGGGACAGTGAAAACCAGCTACAGCATTCCCTGCTGGCAGCTTTCGTGTGGGCGCAATCGCTGGACGTTTCCAATTTGGCAGCCGGGCTCTGCGAGAGAGAGATACACAGTGTTGCCCCTTTACCAAGCCAAGCTTTTGGGGAAAGCGAATGTCTGTGTGGCAGCGAATGCAGTTCCAAGGGACAGTGAAAACCAGCTACAGCATTCCGTGCTGGCAGCTTTCGTGTGGGCGCAATCGCTGGACGTTTCCAATTTGGCAGCCGGGCTCTGCGAGAGAGAGATACACAGTGTTGCCCCTTTACCAAGCCAAGCTTTTGGGGAAAGCGAATGTCTGTGTGGCAGCGAATGCAGTTCCAAGGGACAGTGAAAACCAGCTACAGCATTCCGTGATGGCAGCTTTCGTGTGGGCGCAATCTCTGGACGTTTCCAATTTGGCAGCCGGGCTCTGCGAGAGAGAGATACACAGTGTTGCCCCTTTACGAACCAAAGCTTTTGGGGAAAGCGAATGTCTGTGTGGCAGCGAATGCAGTTCCAAGGGACAGTGAAAACCAGCTACAGCATTCCGTGCTGGCAGCTTTCGTGTGGGCGCAATCGCTGGACGTTTCGAATTTGGCAGCCGGGCTCTGCGAGAGAGAGATACACAGTGTTGCCCCTTTACCAAGCCAAGCTTTTGGGGAAAGCGAATGTCTGTGTGGCAGCGAATGCAGTTCCAAGGGACAGTGAAAACCAGCTACAGCATTCCGTGCTGGCAGCTTTCGTGTGGGCGCAATCGCTGGACGTTTCCAATTTGGCAGCCGGGCTCTGCGAGAGAGAGATACACAGTGTTGCCCCTTTACCAAGCCAAGCTTTTGGGGAAAGCGAATGTCTGTGTGGCAGCGAATGCAGTTCCAAGGGACAGTGAAAACCAGCTACAGCATTCCGTGCTGGCAGCTTTCGTGTGGGCGCAATCGCTGGACGTTTCCAATTTGGCAGCCGGGCTCTGCGAGAGAGAGATACACAGTGTTGCCCCTTTACGAACCAAAGCTTTTGGGGAAAGCGAATGTCTGTGTGGCAGCGAATGCAGTTCCAAGGGACAGTGAAAACCAGCTACAGCATTCCGTGCTGGCAGCTTTCGTGTGGGCGCAATCGCTGGACGTTTCGAATTTGGCAGCCGGGCTCTGCGAGAGAGAGATACACAGTGTTGCCCCTTTACCAAGCCAAGCTTTTGGGGAAAGCGAATGTCTGTGTGGCAGCGAATGCAGTTCCAAGGGACAGTGAAAACCAGCTACAGCATTCCGTGCTGGCAGCTTTCGTGTGGGCGCAATCGCTGGACGTTTCCAATTTGGCAGCCGGGCTCTGCCAGAGAGAGATACACAGTGTTGCCCCTTTACCAAGCCAAGCTTTTGGGGAAAGCGAATGTCTGTGTGGCAGCGAATGCAGTTCCAAGGGACAGTGAAAACCAGCTACAGCATTCCGTGCTGGCAGCTTTCGTGTGGGCGCAATCGCTGGACGTTTCGAATTTGGCAGCCGGGCTCTGCGAGAGAGAGATACACAGTGTTGCCCCTTTACCAAGCCAAGCTTTTGGGGAAAGCGAATGTCTGTGTGGCAGCGAATGCAGTTCCAAGGGACAGTGAAAACCAGCTACAGCATTCCGTGCTGGCAGCTTTCGTGTGGGCGCAATCGCTGGACGTTTCGAATTTGCCAGCCGGGCTCTGCGAGAGAGAGATACACAGTGTTGCCCCTTTACCAAGCCAAGCTTTTGGGGAAAGCGAATGTCTGTGTGGCAGCGAATGCAGTTCCAAGGGACAGTGAAAACCAGCTACAGCATTCCGTGCTGGCAGCTTTCGTGTGGGCGCAATCGCTGGACGTTTCCAATTTGGCAGCCGGGCTCTGCGAGAGAGAGATACACAGTGTTGCCCCTTTACCAAGCCAAGCTTTTGGGGAAAGCGAATGTCTGTGTGGCAGCGAATGCAGTTCCAAGGGACAGTGAAAACCAGCTACAGCATTCCGTGCTGGCAGCTTTCGTGTGGGCGCAATCGCTGGACGTTTCCAATTTGGCAGCCGGGCTCTGCGAGAGAGAGATACACAGTGTTGCCCCTTTACCAAGCCAAGCTTTTGGGGAAAGCGAATGTCTGTGTGGCAGCGAATGCAGTTCCAAGGGACAGTGAAAACCAGCTACAGCATTCCGTGCTGGCAGCTTTCGTGTGGGCGCAATCGCTGGACGTTTCCAATTTGGCAGCCGGGCTCTGCGAGAGAGAGATACACAGTGTTGCCCCTTTACCAAGCCAAGCTTTTGGGGAAAGCGAATGTCTGTGTGGCAGCGAATGCAGTTCCAAGGGACAGTGAAAACCAGCTACAGCATTCCGTGCTGGCAGCTTTCGTGTGGGCGCAATCGCTGGACGTTTCCAATTTGGCAGCCGGGCTCTGCGAGAGAGAGATACACAGTGTTGCCCCTTTACCAAGCCAAGCTTTTGGGGAAAGCGAATGTCTGTGTGGCAGCGAATGCAGTTCCAAGGGACAGTGAAAACCAGCTACAGCATTCCGTGCTGGCAGCTTTCGTGTGGGCGCAATCGCTGGACGTTTCCAATTTGGCAGCCGGGCTCTGCGAGAGAGAGATACACAGTGTTGCCCCTTTACCAAGCCAAGCTTTTGGGGAAAGCGAATGTCTGTGTGGCAGCGAATGCAGTTCCAAGGGACAGTGAAAACCAGCTACAGCATTCCGTGCTGGCAGCTTTCGTGTGGGCGCAATCGCTGGACGTTTCCAATTTGGCAGCCGGGCTCTGCGAGAGAGAGATACACAGTGTTGCCCCTTTACCAAGCCAAGCTTTTGGGGAAAGCGAATGTCTGTGTGGCAGCGAATGCAGTTCCAAGGGACAGTGAAAACCAGCTACAGCATTCCGTGCTGGCAGCTTTCGTGTGGGCGCAATCGCTGGACGTTTCCAATTTGGCAGCCGGGCTCTGCGAGAGAGAGATACACAGTGTTGCCCCTTTACCAAGCCAAGCTTTTGGGGAAAGCGAATGTCTGTGTGGCAGCGAATGCAGTTCCAAGGGACAGTGAAAACCAGCTACAGCATTCCGTGCTGGCAGCTTTCGTGTGGGCGCAATCGCTGGACGTTTCCAATTTGGCAGCCGGGCTCTGCGAGAGAGAGATACACAGTGTTGCCCCTTTACCAAGCCAAGCTTTTGGGGAAAGCGAATGTCTGTGTGGCAGCGAATGCAGTTCCAAGGGACAGTGAAAACCAGCTACAGCATTCCGTGCTGGCAGCTTTCGTGTGGGCGCAATCGCTGGACGTTTCGAATTTGGCAGCCGGGCTCTGCGAGAGAGAGATACACAGTGTTGCCCCTTTACCAAGCCAAGCTTTTGGGGAAAGCGAATGTCTGTGTGGCAGCGAATGCAGTTCCAAGGGACAGTGAAAACCAGCTACAGCATTCCGTGCTGGCAGCTTTCGTGTGGGCGCAATCGCTGGACGTTTCCAATTTGGCAGCCGGGCTCTGCGAGAGAGAGATACACAGTGTTGCCCCTTTACGAACCAAAGCTTTTGGGGAAAGCGAATGTCTGTGTGGCAGCGAATGCAGTTCCAAGGGACAGTGAAAACCAGCTACAGCATTCCGTGCTGGCAGCTTTCGTGTGGGCGCAATCGCTGGACGTTTCGAATTTGGCAGCCGGGCTCTGCGAGAGAGAGATACACAGTGTTGCCCCTTTACCAAGCCAAGCTTTTGGGGAAAGCGAATGTCTGTGTGGCAGCGAATGCAGTTCCAAGGGACAGTGAAAACCAGCTACAGCATTCCGTGCTGGCAGCTTTCGTGTGGGCGCAATCGCTGGACGTTTCCAATTTGGCAGCCGGGCTCTGCGAGAGAGAGATACACAGTGTTGCCCCTTTACCAAGCCAAGCTTTTGGGGAAAGCGAATGTCTGTGTGGCAGCGAATGCAGTTCCAAGGGACAGTGAAAACCAGCTACAGCATTCCCTGCTGGCAGCTTTCGTGTGGGCGCAATCGCTGGACGTTTCCAATTTGGCAGCCGGGCTCTGCGAGAGAGAGATACACAGTGTTGCCCCTTTACCAAGCCAAGCTTTTGGGGAAAGCGAATGTCTGTGTGGCAGCGAATGCAGTTCCAAGGGACAGTGAAAACCAGCTACAGCATTCCGTGATGGCAGCTTTCGTGTGGGCGCAATGTCTGGACGTTTCGAATTTGGCAGCCGGGCTCTGCGAGAGAGAGATACACAGTGTTGCCCCTTTACGAACCAAAGCTTTTGGGGAAAGCGAATGTCTGTGTGGCAGCGAATGCAGTTCCAAGGGACAGTGAAAACCAGCTACAGCATTCCGTGCTGGCAGCTTTCGTGTGGGCGCAATCGCTGGACGTTTCCAATTTGGCAGCCGGGCTCTGCAAGAGAGAGATACACAGTGTTGCCCCTTTACCAAGCCAAGCTTTTGGGGAAAGCGAATGTCTGTGTGGCAGCGAATGCAGTTCCAAGGGACAGTGAAAACCAGCTACAGCATTCCGTGCTGGCAGCTTTCGTGTGGGCGCAATCGCTGGACGTTTCGAATTTGGCAGCCGGGCTCTGCGAGAGAGAGATACACAGTGTTGCCCCTTTACCAAGCCAAGCTTTTGGGGAAAGCGAATGTCTGTGTGGCAGCGAATGCAGTTCCAAGGGACAGTGAAAACCAGCTACAGCATTCCGTGCTGGCAGCTTTCGTGTGGGCGCAATCGCTGGACGTTTCGAATTTGGCAGCCGGGCTCTGCGAGAGAGAGATACACAGTGTTGCCCCTTTACCAAGCCAAGCTTTTGGGGAAAGCGAATGTCTGTGTGGCAGCGAATGCAGTTCCAAGGGACAGTGAAAACCAGCTACAGCATTCCGTGCTGGCAGCTTTCGTGTGGGCGCAATCGCTGGACGTTTCGAATTTGGCAGCCGGGCTCTGCGAGAGAGAGATACACAGTGTTGCCCCTTTACCAAGCCAAGCTTTTGGGGAAAGCGAATGTCTGTGTGGCAGCGAATGCAGTTCCAAGGGACAGTGAAAACCAGCTACAGCATTCCGTGCTGGCAGCTTTCGTGTGGGCGCAATCGCTGGACGTTTCGAATTTGGCAGCCGGGCTCTGCGAGAGAGAGATACACAGTGTTGCCCCTTTACCAAGCCAAGCTTTTGGGGAAAGCGAATGTCTGTGTGGCAGCGAATGCAGTTCCAAGGGACAGTGAAAACCAGCTACAGCATTCCGTGCTGGCAGCTTTCGTGTGGGCGCAATCGCTGGACGTTTCGAATTTGGCAGCCGGGCTCTGCGAGAGAGAGATACACAGTGTTGCCCCTTTACCAAGCCAAGCTTTTGGGGAAAGCGAATGTCTGTGTGGCAGCGAATGCAGTTCCAAGGGACAGTGAAAACCAGCTACAGCATTCCGTGCTGGCAGCTTTCGTGTGGGCGCAATCGCTGGACGTTTCGAATTTGGCAGCCGGGCTCTGCGAGAGAGAGATACACAGTGTTGCCCCTTTACCAAGCCAAGCTTTTGGGGAAAGCGAATGTCTGTGTGGCAGCGAATGCAATTCCAAGGGACAGTGAAAAGCAGCTACAGCATTCCGTGCTGGCAGCTTTCGTGTGGGCGCAATCGATGGACGTTTCGAATTTGCCAGCCGTGCTCTGCGAGAGAGAGATACACAGTGTTGCCCCTTTACCAAGCCAAGCTTTTGGGGAAAGCGAATGTCTGTGTGGCAGCGAATGCAGTTCCAAGGGACAGTGAAAACCAGCTACAGCATTCCGTGCTGGCAGCTTTAGTGTGGGCGCAATCGCTGGACGTTTCGAATTTGGCAGCCGGGCTCTGCGAGAGAGAGATACACAGTGTTGCCCCTTTACCAAGCCAAGCTTTTGGGGAAAGCGAATGTCTGTGTGGCAGCGAATGCAGTTCCAAGGGACAGTGAAAACCAGCTACAGCATTCCGTGCTGGCAGCTTTCGTGTGGGCGCAATCGCTGGACGTTTCCAATTTGGCAGCCGGGCTCTGCGAGAGAGAGATACACAGTGTTGCCCCTTTACCAAGCCAAGCTTTTGGGGAAAGCGAATGTCTGTGTGGCAGCGAATGCAGTTCCAAGGGACAGTGAAAACCAGCTACAGCATTCCGTGCTGGCAGCTTTCGTGTGGGCGCAATCGCTGGACGTTTCGAATTTGGCAGCCGGGCTCTGCGAGAGAGAGATACACAGTGTTGCCCCTTTACCAAGCCAAGCTTTTGGGGAAAGCGAATGTCTGTGTGGCAGCGAATGCAGTTCCAAGGGACAGTGAAAACCAGCTACAGCATTCCGTGCTGGCAGCTTTCGTGTGGGCGCAATCGCTGGACGTTTCGAATTTGGCAGCCGGGCTCTGCGAGAGAGAGATACACAGTGTTGCCCCTTTACCAAGCCAAGCTTTTGGGGAAAGCGAATGTCTGTGTGGCAGCGAATGCAGTTCCAAGGGACAGTGAAAACCAGCTACAGCATTCCGTGCTGGCAGCTTTCGTGTGGGCGCAATCGCTGGACGTTTCCAATTTGGCAGCCGGGCTCTGCCAGAGAGAGATACACAGTGTTGCCCCTTTACCAAGCCAAGCTTTTGGGGAAAGCGAATGTCTGTGTGGCAGCGAATGCAGTTCCAAGGGACAGTGAAAACCAGCTACAGCATTCCGTGATGGCAGCTTTCGTGTGGGCGCAATCTCTGGACGTTTCCAATTTGGCAGCCGGGCTCTGCGAGAGAGAGATACACAGTGTTGCCCCTTTACGAACCAAAGCTTTTGGGGAAAGCGAATGTCTGTGTGGCAGCGAATGCAGTTCCAAGGGACAGTGAAAACCAGCTACAGCATTCCGTGCTGGCAGCTTTCGTGTGGGCGCAATCGCTGGACGTTTCGAATTTGGCAGCCGGGCTCTGAAGAGAGAGAGATACACAGTGTTGCCCCTTTACCAAGCCAAGCTTTTGGGGAAAGCGAATGTCTGTGTGGCAGCGAATGCAGTTCCAAGGGACAGTGAAAACCAGCTACAGCATTCCGTGATGGCAGCTTTCGTGTGGGCGCAATCGCTGGACGTTTCGAATTTGCCAGCCGGGCTCTGCGAGAGAGAGATACACAGTGTTGCCCCTTTACCAAGCCAAGCTTTTGGGGAAAGCGAATGTCTGTGTGGCAGCGAATGCAGTTCCAAGGGACAGTGAAAACCAGCTACAGCATTCCCTGCTGGCAGCTTTCGTGTGGGCGCAATCGCTGGACGTTTCCAATTTGGCAGCCGGGCTCTGCGAGAGAGAGATACACAGTGTTGCCCCTTTACCAAGCCAAGCTTTTGGGGAAAGCGAATGTCTGTGTGGCAGCGAATGCAGTTCCAAGGGACAGTGAAAACCAGCTACAGCATTCCGTGATGGCAGCTTTCGTGTGGGCGCAATCTCTGGACGTTTCCAATTTGGCAGCCGGGCTCTGCGAGAGAGAGATACACAGTGTTGCCCCTTTACGAACCAAAGCTTTTGGGGAAAGCGAATGTCTGTGTGGCAGCGAATGCAGTTCCAAGGGACAGTGAAAACCAGCTACAGCATTCCGTGCTGGCAGCTTTCGTGTGGGCGCAATCGCTGGACGTTTCGAATTTGGCAGCCGGGCTCTGCGAGAGAGAGATACACAGTGTTGCCCCTTTACCAAGCCAAGCTTTTGGGGAAAGCGAATGTCTGTGTGGCAGCGAATGCAGTTCCAAGGGACAGTGAAAACCAGCTACAGCATTCCGTGCTGGCAGCTTTCGTGTGGGCGCAATCGCTGGACGTTTCGAATTTGGCAGCCGGGCTCTGCGAGAGAGAGATACACAGTGTTGCCCCTTTACCAAGCCAAGCTTTTGGGGAAAGCGAATGTCTGTGTGGCAGCGAATGCAGTTCCAAGGGACAGTGAAAACCAGCTACAGCATTCCGTGCTGGCAGCTTTCGTGTGGGCGCAATCGCTGGACGTTTCCAATTTGGCAGCCGGGCTCTGCGAGAGAGAGATACACAGTGTTGCCCCTTTACGAACCAAAGCTTTTGGGGAAAGCGAATGTCTGTGTGGCAGCGAATGCAGTTCCAAGGGACAGTGAAAACCAGCTACAGCATTCCGTGCTGGCAGCTTTCGTGTGGGCGCAATCGCTGGACGTTTCCAATTTGGCAGCCGGGCTCTGCCAGAGAGAGATACACAGTGTTGCCCCTTTACCAAGCCAAGCTTTTGGGGAAAGCGAATGTCTGTGTGGCAGCGAATGCAGTTCCAAGGGACAGTGAAAACCAGCTACAGCATTCCGTGCTGGCAGCTTTCGTGTGGGCGCAATCGCTGGACGTTTCGAATTTGGCAGCCGGGCTCTGCAAGAGAGAGATACACAGTGTTGCCCCTTTACCAAGCCAAGCTTTTGGGGAAAGCGAATGTCTGTGTGGCAGCGAATGCAGTTCCAAGGGACAGTGAAAACCAGCTACAGCATTCCGTGCTGGCAGCTTTCGTGTGGGCGCAATCGCTGGACGTTTCCAATTTGGCAGCCGGGCTCTGCGAGACAGAGATACACAGTGTTGCCCCTTTACCAAGCCAAGCTTTTGGGGAAAGCGAATGTCTGTGTGGCAGCGAATGCAGTTCCAAGGGACAGTGAAAACCAGCTACAGCATTCCGTGCTGGCAGCTTTCGTGTGGGCGCAATCGCTGGACGTTTCCAATTTGGCAGCCGGGCTCTGCGAGAGAGAGATACACAGTGTTGCCCCTTTACCAAGCCAAGCTTTTGGGGAAAGCGAATGTCTGTGTGGCAGCGAATGCAGTTCCAAGGGACAGTGAAAACCAGCTACAGCATTCCGTGCTGGCAGCTTTCGTGTGGGCGCAATCGCTGGACGTTTCCAATTTGGCAGCCGGGCTCTGCGAGAGAGAGATACACAGTGTTGCCCCTTTACCAAGCCAAGCTTTTGGGGAAAGCGAATGTCTGTGTGGCAGCGAATGCAGTTCCAAGGGACAGTGAAAACCAGCTACAGCATTCCCTGCTGGCAGCTTTCGTGTGGGCGCAATCGCTGGACGTTTCCAATTTGCCAGCCGGGCTCTGCGAGAGAGAGATACACAGTGTTGCCCCTTTACCAAGCCAAGCTTTTGGGGAAAGCGAATGTCTGTGTGGCAGCGAATGCAGTTCCAAGGGACAGTGAAAACCAGCTACAGCATTCCGTGCTGGCAGCTTTCGTGTGGGCGCAATCGCTGGACGTTTCCAATTTGGCAGCCGGGCTCTGCGAGAGAGAGATACACAGTGTTGCCCCTTTACCAAGCCAAGCTTTTGGGGAAAGCGAATGTCTGTGTGGCAGCGAATGCAGTTCAAGGGACAGTGAAAACCAGCTACAGCTTTCCGTGATGGCAGCTTTCGTGTGGGCGCAATCTCTGGACGTTTCCAATTTGGCAGCCGGGCTCTGCGAGAGAGAGATACACAGTGTTGCCCCTTTACGAACCAAAGCTTTTGGGGAAAGCGAATGTCTGTGTGGCAGCGAATGCAGTTCCAAGGGACAGTGAAAACCAGCTACAGCATTCCGTGCTGGCAGCTTTCGTGTGGGCGCAATCGCTGGACGTTTCCAATTTGGCAGCCGGGCTCTGCAAGAGAGAGATACACAGTGTTGCCCCTTTACCAAGCCAAGCTTTTGGGGAAAGCGAATGTCTGTGTGGCAGCGAATGCAGTTCCAAGGGACAGTGAAAACCAGCTACAGCATTCCGTGCTGGCAGCTTTCGTGTGGGCGCAATCGCTGGACGTTTCGAATTTGGCAGCCGGGCTCTGCGAGAGAGAGATACACAGTGTTGCCCCTTTACCAAGCCAAGCTTTTGGGGAAAGCGAATGTCTGTGTGGCAGCGAATGCAGTTCCAAGGGACAGTGAAAACCAGCTACAGCATTCCGTGCTGGCAGCTTTCGTGTGGGCGCAATCGCTCGACGTTTCGAATTTGGCAGCCGGGCTCTGCAAGAGAGAGATACACAGTGTTGCCCCTTTACCAAGCCAAGCTTTTGGGGAAAGCGAATGTCTGTGTGGCAGCGAATGCAGTTCCAAGGGACAGTGAAAACCAGCTACAGCATTCCGTGCTGGCAGCTTTCGTGTGGGCGCAATCGCTGGACGTTTCGAATTTGGCAGCCGGGCTCTGCGAGAGAGAGATACACAGTGTTGCCCCTTTACCAAGCCAAGCTTTTGGGGAAAGCGAATGTCTGTGTGGCAGCGAATGCAGTTCCAAGGGACAGTGAAAACCAGCTACAGCATTCCGTGCTGGCAGCTTTCGTGTGGGCGCAATCGCTGGACGTTTCGAATTTGGCAGCCGGGCTCTGCGAGAGAGAGATACACAGTGTTGCCCCTTTACCAAGCCAAGCTTTTGGGGAAAGCGAATGTCTGTGTGGCAGCGAATGCAGTTCCAAGGGACAGTGAAAACCAGCTACAGCATTCCGTGCTGGCAGCTTTCGTGTGGGCGCAATCGCTGGACGTTTCGAATTTGGCAGCCGGGCTCTGCAAGAGAGAGATACACAGTGTTGCCCCTTTACCAAGCCAAGCTTTTGGGGAAAGCGAATGTCTGTGTGGCAGCGAATGCAGTTCCAAGGGACAGTGAAAACCAGCTACAGCATTCCGTGCTGGCAGCTTTCGTGTGGGCGCAATCGCTGGACGTTTCCAATTTGGCAGCCGGGCTCTGCGAGAGAGAGATACACAGTGTTGCCCCTTTACCAAGCCAAGCTTTTGGGGAAAGCGAATGTCTGTGTGGCAGCGAATGCAGTTCCAAGGGACAGTGAAAAGCAGCTACAGCATTCCGTGCTGGCAGCTTTCGTGTGGGCGCAATCGATGGACGTTTCGAATTTGCCAGCCGTGCTCTGCGAGAGAGAGATACACAGTGTTGCCCCTTTACCAAGCCAAGCTTTTGGGGAAAGCGAATGTCTGTGTGGCAGCGAATGCAGTTCCAAGGGACAGTGAAAAACAGCTACAGCATTCCGTGCTGGCAGCTTTAGTGTGGGCGCAATCGCTGGACGTTTCCAATTTGCCAGCCGGGCTCTGCGAGAGAGAGATACACAGTGTTGCCCCTTTACCAAGCCAAGCTTTTGGGGAAAGCGAATGTCTGTGTGGCAGCGAATGCAGTTCCAAGGGACAGTGAAAACCAGCTACAGCATTCCGTGCTGGCAGCTTTCGTGTGGGCGCAATCGCTGGACGTTTCGAATTTGGCAGCCGGGCTCTGCAAGAGAGAGATACACAGTGTTGCCCCTTTACCAAGCCAAGCTTTTGGGGAAAGCGAATGTCTGTGTGGCAGCGAATGCAGTTCCAAGGGACAGTGAAAACCAGCTACAGCATTCCGTGCTGGCAGCTTTCGTGTGGGCGCAATCGCTGGACGTTTCCAATTTGGCAGCCGGGCTCTGCGAGAGAGAGATACACAGTGTTGCCCCTTTACCAAGCCAAGCTTTTGGGGAAAGCGAATGTCTGTGTGGCAGCGAATGCAATTCCAAGGGACAGTGAAAAGCAGCTACAGCATTCCGTGCTGGCAGCTTTCGTGTGGGCGCAATCGATGGACGTTTCGAATTTGCCAGCCGTGCTCTGCGAGAGAGAGATACACAGTGTTGCCCCTTTACCAAGCCAAGCTTTTGGGGAAAGCGAATGTCTGTGTGGCAGCGAATGCAGTTCCAAGGGACAGTGAAAACCAGCTACAGCATTCCGTGCTGGCAGCTTTCGTGTGGGCGCAATCGCTGGACGTTTCGAATTTGGCAGCCGGGCTCTGCGACAGAGAGATACACAGTGTTGCCCCTTTACCAAGCCAAACTTTTGGGGAAAGCGAATGTCTGTGTGGCAGCGAATGCAGTTCCAAGGGACAGTGAAAACCAGCTACAGCATTCCGTGCTGGCAGCTTTCGTGTGGGCGCAATCGCTGGACGTTTCCAATTTGGCAGCCGGGCTCTGCGAGAGAGAGATACACAGTGTTGCCCCTTTACCAAGCCAAGCTTTTGGGGAAAGCGAATGTCTGTGTGGCAGCGAATGCAGTTCCAAGGGACAGTGAAAACCAGCTACAGCATTCCGTGCTGGCAGCTTTCGTGTGGGCGCAATCGCTGGACGTTTCCAATTTGGCAGCCGGGCTCTGCAAGAGAGAGATACACAGTGTTGCCCCTTTACCAAGCCAAGCTTTTGGGGAAAGCGAATGTCTGTGTGGCAGCGAATGCAGTTCCAAGGGACAGTGAAAACCAGCTACAGCATTCCGTGCTGGCAGCTTTCGTGTGGGCGCAATCGCTGGACGTTTCCAATTTGGCAGCCGGGCTCTGCGAGAGAGAGATACACAGTGTTGCCCCTTTACCAAGCCAAGCTTTTGGGGAAAGCGAATGTCTGTGTGGCAGCGAATGCAATTCCAAGGGACAGTGAAAACCAGCTACAGCATTCCGTGCTGGCAGCTTTCGTGTGGGCGCAATCGCTGGACGTTTCGAATTTGGCAGCCGGGCTCTGCGAGAGAGAGATACACAGTGTTGCCCCTTTACCAAGCCAAGCTTTTGGGGAAAGCGAATGTCTGTGTGGCAGCGAATGCAGTTCCAAGGGACAGTGAAAACCAGCTACAGCATTCCGTGCTGGCAGCTTTAGTGTGGGCGCAATCGCTGGACGTTTCGAATTTGGCAGCCGGGCTCTGCGAGAGAGAGATACACAGTGTTGCCCCTTTACCAAGCCAAGCTTTTGGGGAAAGCGAATGTCTGTGTGGCAGCGAATGCAGTTCCAAGGGACAGTGAAAACCAGCTACAGCATTCCGTGCTGGCAGCTTTCGTGTGGGCGCAATCGCTGGACGTTTCCAATTTGGCAGCCGGGCTCTGCGAGAGAGAGATACACAGTGTTGCCCCTTTACCAAGCCAAGCTTTTGGGGAAAGCGAATGTCTGTGTGGCAGCGAATGCAGTTCCAAGGGACAGTGAAAACCAGCTACAGCATTCCGTGCTGGCAGCTTTCGTGTGGGCGCAATCGCTGGACGTTTCCAATTTGCCAGCCGGGCTCTGCGAGAGAGAGATACACAGTGTTGCCCCTTTACCAAGCCAAGCTTTTGGGGAAAGCGAATGTCTGTGTGGCAGCGAATGCAGTTCCAAGGGACAGTGAAAACCAGCTACAGCATTCCGTGCTGGCAGCTTTCGTGTGGGCGCAATCGCTGGACGTTTCCAATTTGGCAGCCGGGCTCTGCGAGAGAGAGATACACAGTGTTGCCCCTTTACCAAGCCAAGCTTTTGGGGAAAGCGAATGTCTGTGTGGCAGCGAATGCAGTTCCAAGGGACAGTGAAAACCAGCTACAGCATTCCGTGCTGGCAGCTTTCGTGTGGGCGCAATCGCTGGACGTTTCCAATTTGGCAGCCGGGCTCTGCGAGAGAGAGATACACAGTGTTGCCCCTTTACCAAGCCAAGCTTTTGGGGAAAGCGAATGTCTGTGTGGCAGCGAATGCAATTCCAAGGGACAGTGAAAAGCAGCTACAGCATTCCGTGCTGGCAGCTTTCGTGTGGGCGCAATCGATGGACGTTTCGAATTTGCCAGCCGTGCTCTGCGAGAGAGAGATACACAGTGTTGCCCCTTTACCAAGCCAAGCTTTTGGGGAAAGCGAATGTCTGTGTGGCAGCGAATGCAGTTCCAAGGGACAGTGAAAACCAGCTACAGCATTCCGTGCTGGCAGCTTTCGTGTGGGCGCAATCGCTGGACGTTTCCAATTTGGCAGCCGGGCTCTGCGAGAGAGAGATACACAGTGTTGCCCCTTTACCAAGCCAAACTTTTGGGGAAAGCGAATGTCTGTGTGGCAGCGAATGCAGTTCCAAGGGACAGTGAAAACCAGCTACAGCATTCCGTGCTGGCAGCTTTCGTGTGGGCGCAATCGCTGGACGTTTCCAATTTGGCAGCCGGGCTCTGCGAGAGAGAGATACACAGTGTTGCCCCTTTACCAAGCCAAGCTTTTGGGGAAAGCGAATGTCTGTGTGGCAGCGAATGCAATTCCAAGGGACAGTGAAAACCAGCTACAGCATTCCGTGCTGGCAGCTTTCGTGTGGGCGCAATCGATGGACGTTTCGAATTTGCCAGCCGTGCTCTGCGAGAGAGAGATACACAGTGTTGCCCCTTTACCAAGCCAAGCTTTTGGGGAAAGCGAATGTCTGTGTGGCAGCGAATGCAGTTCCAAGGGACAGTGAAAACCAGCTACAGCATTCCGTGCTGGCAGCTTTCGTGTGGGCGCAATCGCTGGACGTTTCGAATTTGGCAGCCGGGCTCTGCGAGAGAGAGATACACAGTGTTGCCCCTTTACCAAGCCAAGCTTTTGGGGAAAGCGAATGTCTGTGTGGCAGCGAATGCAGTTCCAAGGGACAGTGAAAACCAGCTACAGCATTCCGTGCTGGCAGCTTTCGTGTGGGCGCAATCGCTGGACGTTTCGAATTTGGCAGCCGGGCTCTGCGAGAGAGAGATACACAGTGTTGCCCCTTTACCAAGCCAAGCTTTTGGGGAAAGCGAATGTCTGTGTGGCAGCGAATGCAGTTCCAAGGGACAGTGAAAACCAGCTACAGCATTCCGTGCTGGCAGCTTTCGTGTGGGCGCAATCGCTGGACGTTTCCAATTTGGCAGCCGGGCTCTGCGAGAGAGAGATACACAGTGTTGCCCCTTTACCAAGCCAAGCTTTTGGGGAAAGCGAATGTCTGTGTGGCAGCGAATGCAGTTCCAAGGGACAGTGAAAACCAGCTACAGCATTCCGTGCTGGCAGCTTTCGTGTGGGCGCAATCGCTGGACGTTTCCAATTTGGCAGCCGGGCTCTGCGAGAGAGAGATACACAGTGTTGCCCCTTTACCAAGCCAAGCTTTTGGGGAAAGCGAATGTCTGTGTGGCAGCGAATGCAGTTCCAAGGGACAGTGAAAACCAGCTACAGCATTCCGTGATGGCAGCTTTCGTGTGGGCGCAATCTCTGGACGTTTCCAATTTGGCAGCCGGGCTCTGCGAGAGAGAGATACACAGTGTTGCCCCTTTACGAACCAAAGCTTTTGGGGAAAGCGAATGTCTGTGTGGCAGCGAATGCAGTTCCAAGGGACAGTGAAAACCAGCTACAGCATTCCGTGCTGGCAGCTTTCGTGTGGGCGCAATCGCTGGACGTTTCGAATTTGGCAGCCGGGCTCTGCGAGAGAGAGATACACAGTGTTGCCCCTTTACCAAGCCAAGCTTTTGGGGAAAGCGAATGTCTGTGTGGCAGCGAATGCAGTTCCAAGGGACAGTGAAAACCAGCTACAGCATTCCGTGCTGGCAGCTTTCGTGTGGGCGCAATCGCTGGACGTTTCGAATTTGGCAGCCGGGCTCTGCGAGAGAGAGATACACAGTGTTGCCCCTTTACCAAGCCAAGCTTTTGGGGAAAGCGAATGTCTGTGTGGCAGCGAATGCAGTTCCAAGGGACAGTGAAAACCAGCTACAGCATTCCGTGCTGGCAGCTTTCGTGTGGGCGCAATCGCTGGACGTTTCGAATTTGGCAGCCGGGCTCTGCAAGAGAGAGATACACAGTGTTGCCCCTTTACCAAGCCAAGCTTTTGGGGAAAGCGAATGTCTGTGTGGCAGCGAATGCAGTTCCAAGGGACAGTGAAAACCAGCTACAGCATTCCGTGCTGGCAGCTTTCGTGTGGGCGCAATCGCTGGACGTTTCGAATTTGGCAGCCGGGCTCTGCGAGAGAGAGATACACAGTGTTGCCCCTTTACCAAGCCAAGCTTTTGGGGAAAGCGAATGTCTGTGTGGCAGCGAATGCAGTTCCAAGGGACAGTGAAAACCAGCTAGAGCATTCCGTGCTGGCAGCTTTCGTGTGGGCGCAATCGCTGGACGTTTCGAATTTGGCAGCCGGGCTCTGCGAGAGAGAGATACACAGTGTTGCCCCTTTACCAAGCCAAGCTTTTGGGGAAAGCGAATGTCTGTGTGGCAGCGAATGCAGTTCCAAGGGACAGTGAAAACCAGCTACAGCATTCCGTGCTGGCAGCTTTCGTGTGGGCGCAATCGCTGGACGTTTCGAATTTGGCAGCCGGGCTCTGCAAGAGAGAGATACACAGTGTTGCCCCTTTACCAAGCCAAGCTTTTGGGGAAAGCGAATGTCTGTGTGGCAGCGAATGCAGTTCCAAGGGACAGTGAAAACCAGCTACAGCATTCCGTGCTGGCAGCTTTCGTGTGGGCGCAATCGCTGGACGTTTCCAATTTGGCAGCCGGGCTCTGCGAGAGAGAGATACACAGTGTTGCCCCTTTACCAAGCCAAGCTTTTGGGGAAAGCGAATGTCTGTGTGGCAGCGAATGCAATTCCAAGGGACAGTGAAAAGCAGCTACAGCATTCCGTGCTGGCAGCTTTCGTGTGGGCGCAATCGATGGACGTTTCGAATTTGCCAGCCGTGCTCTGCGAGAGAGAGATACACAGTGTTGCCCCTTTACCAAGCCAAGCTTTTGGGGAAAGCGAATGTCTGTGTGGCAGCGAATGCAGTTCCAAGGGACAGTGAAAACCAGCTACAGCATTCCGTGCTGGCAGCTTTAGTGTGGGCGCAATCGCTGGACGTTTCGAATTTGGCAGCCGGGCTCTGCGAGAGAGAGATACACAGTGTTGCCCCTTTACCAAGCCAAGCTTTTGGGGAAAGCGAATGTCTGTGTGGCAGCGAATGCAGTTCCAAGGGACAGTGAAAACCAGCTACAGCATTCCGTGCTGGCAGCTTTCGTGTGGGCGCAATCGCTGGACGTTTCCAATTTGGCAGCCGGGCTCTGCGAGAGAGAGATACACAGTGTTGCCCCTTTACCAAGCCAAGCTTTTGGGGAAAGCGAATGTCTGTGTGGCAGCGAATGCAATTCCAAGGGACAGTGAAAACCAGCTACAGCATTCCGTGATGGCAGCTTTCGTGTGGGCGCAATCGATGGACGTTTCGAATTTGCCAGCCGTGCTCTGCGAGAGAGAGATACACAGTGTTGCCCCTTTACCAAGCCAAGCTTTTGGGGAAAGCGAATGTCTGTGTGGCAGCGAATGCAGTTCCAAGGGACAGTGAAAACCAGCTACAGCATTCCGTGCTGGCAGCTTTCGTGTGGGCGCAATCGCTGGACGTTTCGAATTTGGCAGCCGGGCTCTGCGAGAGAGAGATACACAGTGTTGCCCCTTTACCAAGCCAAGCTTTTGGGGAAAGCGAATGTCTGTGTGGCAGCGAATGCAGTTCCAAGGGACAGTGAAAACCAGCTACAGCATTCCGTGCTGGCAGCTTTCGTGTGGGCGCAATCGCTGGACGTTTCCAATTTGGCAGCCGGGCTCTGCGAGAGAGAGATACACAGTGTTGCCCCTTTACCAAGCCAAGCTTTTGGGGAAAGCGAATGTCTGTGTGGCAGCGAATGCAGTTCCAAGGGACAGTGAAAACCAGCTACAGCATTCCGTGCTGGCAGCTTTCGTGTGGGCGCAATCGCTGGACGTTTCCAATTTTGCAGCCGGGCTCTGCAAGAGAGAGATACACAGTGTTGCCCCTTTACCAAGCCAAGCTTTTGGGGAAAGCGAATGTCTGTGTGGCAGCGAATGCAGTTCCAAGGGACAGTGAAAACCAGCTACAGCATTCCGTGCTGGCAGCTTTCGTGTGGGCGCAATCGCTGGACGTTTCCAATTTGGCAGCCGGGCTCTGCGAGAGAGAGATACACAGTGTTGCCCCTTTACCAAGCCAAGCTTTTGGGGAAAGCGAATGTCTGTGTGGCAGCGAATGCAGTTCCAAGGGACAGTGAAAACCAGCTACAGCATTCCGTGCTGGCAGCTTTCGTGTGGGCGCAATCGCTGGACGTTTCGAATTTGGCAGCCGGGCTCTGCGAGAGAGAGATACACAGTGTTGCCCCTTTACCAAGCCAAGCTTTTGGGGAAAGCGAATGTCTGTGTGGCAGCGAATGCAGTTCCAAGGGACAGTGAAAACCAGCTACAGCATTCCGTGCTGGCAGCTTTCGTGTGGGCGCAATCGCTGGACGTTTCCAATTTGGCAGCCGGGCTCTGCGAGAGAGAGATACACAGTGTTGCCCCTTTACCAAGCCAAGCTTTTGGGGAAAGCGAATGTCTGTGTGGCAGCGAATGCAGTTCCAAGGGACAGTGAAAACCAGCTACAGCATTCCGTGCTGGCAGCTTTCGTGTGGGCGCAATCGCTGGACGTTTCGAATTTGGCAGCCGGGCTCTGCGAGAGAGAGATACACAGTGTTGCCCCTTTACCAAGCCAAGCTTTTGGGGAAAGCGAATGTCTGTGTGGCAGCGAATGCAGTTCCAAGGGACAGTGAAAACCAGCTACAGCATTCCGTGCTGGCAGCTTTCGTGTGGGCGCAATCGCTGGACGTTTCGAATTTGGCAGCCGGGCTCTGCGAGAGAGAGATACACAGTGTTGCCCCTTTACCAAGCCAAGCTTTTGGGGAAAGCGAATGTCTGTGTGGCAGCGAATGCAGTTCCAAGGGACAGTGAAAACCAGCTACAGCATTCCGTGCTGGCAGCTTTCGTGTGGGCGCAATCGCTGGACGTTTCCAATTTGGCAGCCGGGCTCTGCGAGAGAGAGATACACAGTGTTGCCCCTTTACCAAGCCAAGCTTTTGGGGAAAGCGAATGTCTGTGTGGCAGCGAATGCAGTTCCAAGGGACAGTGAAAACCAGCTACAGCATTCCGTGCTGGCAGCTTTCGTGTGGGCGCAATCGCTGGACGTTTCCAATTTGGCAGCCGGGCTCTGCGAGAGAGAGATACACAGTGTTGCCCCTTTACCAAGCCAAGCTTTTGGGGAAAGCGAATGTCTGTGTGGCAGCGAATGCAGTTCCAAGGGACAGTGAAAACCAGCTACAGCATTCCGTGATGGCAGCTTTCGTGTGGGCGCAATCTCTGGACGTTTCCAATTTGGCAGCCGGGCTCTGCGAGAGAGAGATACACAGTGTTGCCCCTTTACGAACCAAAGCTTTTGGGGAAAGCGAATGTCTGTGTGGCAGCGAATGCAGTTCCAAGGGACAGTGAAAACCAGCTACAGCATTCCGTGCTGGCAGCTTTCGTGTGGGCGCAATCGCTGGACGTTTCGAATTTGGCAGCCGGGCTCTGCAAGAGAGAGATACACAGTGTTGCCCCTTTACCAAGCCAAGCTTTTGGGGAAAGCGAATGTCTGTGTGGCAGCGAATGCAGTTCCAAGGGACAGTGAAAACCAGCTACAGCATTCCGTGCTGGCAGCTTTAGTGTGGGCGCAATCGCTGGACGTTTCGAATTTGGCAGCCGGGCTCTGCGAGAGAGAGATACACAGTGTTGCCCCTTTACCAAGCCAAGCTTTTGGGGAAAGCGAATGTCTGTGTGGCAGCGAATGCAGTTCCAAGGGACAGTGAAAACCAGCTACAGCATTCCGTGCTGGCAGCTTTCGTGTGGGCGCAATCGCTGGACGTTTCGAATTTGGCAGCCGGGCTCTGCAAGAGAGAGATACACAGTGTTGCCCCTTTACCAAGCCAAGCTTTTGGGGAAAGCGAATGTCTGTGTGGCAGCGAATGCAGTTCCAAGGGACAGTGAAAACCAGCTACAGCATTCCGTGCTGGCAGCTTTCGTGTGGGCGCAATCGCTGGACGTTTCGAATTTGGCAGCCGGGCTCTGCGAGAGAGAGATACACAGTGTTGCCCCTTTACCAAGCCAAGCTTTTGGGGAAAGCGAATGTCTGTGTGGCAGCGAATGCAGTTCCAAGGGACAGTGAAAACCAGCTAGAGCATTCCGTGCTGGCAGCTTTCGTGTGGGCGCAATCGCTGGACGTTTCGAATTTGGCAGCCGGGCTCTGCGAGAGAGAGATACACAGTGTTGCCCCTTTACCAAGCCAAGCTTTTGGGGAAAGCGAATGTCTGTGTGGCAGCGAATGCAGTTCCAAGGGACAGTGAAAACCAGCTACAGCATTCCGTGCTGGCAGCTTTCGTGTGGGCGCAATCGCTGGACGTTTCCAATTTGGCAGCCGGGCTCTGCGAGAGAGAGATACACAGTGTTGCCCCTTTACCAAGCCAAGCTTTTGGGGAAAGCGAATGTCTGTGTGGCAGCGAATGCAATTCCAAGGGACAGTTAAAAGCAGCTACAGCATTCCGTGCTGGCAGCTTTCGTGTGGGCGCAATCGATGGACGTTTCGAATTTGGCAGCCGGGCTCTGCGAGAGAGAGATACACAGTGTTGCCCCTTTACCAAGCCAAGCTTTTGGGGAAAGCGAATGTCTGTGTGGCAGCGAATGCAGTTCCAAGGGACAGTGAAAACCAGCTACAGCATTCCGTGCTGGCAGCTTTCGTGTGGGCGCAATCGCTGGACGTTTCGAATTTGGCAGCCGGGCTCTGCGAGAGAGAGATACACAGTGTTGCCCCTTTACCAAGCCAAGCTTTTGGGGAAAGCGAATGTCTGTGTGGCAGCGAATGCAGTTCCAAGGGACAGTGAAAACCAGCTACAGCATTCCGTGCTGGCAGCTTTCGTGTGGGCGCAATCGCTGGACGTTTCCAATTTGGCAGCCGGGCTCTGCGAGAGAGAGATACACAGTGTTGCCCCTTTACCAAGCCAAGCTTTTGGGGAAAGCGAATGTCTGTGTGGCAGCGAATGCAGTTCCAAGGGACAGTGAAAACCAGCTACAGCATTCCGTGCTGGCAGCTTTCGTGTGGGCGCAATCGCTGGACGTTTCCAATTTTGCAGCCGGGCTCTGCAAGAGAGAGATACACAGTGTTGCCCCTTTACCAAGCCAAGCTTTTGGGGAAAGCGAATGTCTGTGTGGCAGCGAATGCAGTTCCAAGGGACAGTGAAAACCAGCTACAGCATTCCGTGCTGGCAGCTTTCGTGTGGGCGCAATCGCTGGACGTTTCCAATTTGGCAGCCGGGCTCTGCGAGAGAGAGATACACAGTGTTGCCCCTTTACCAAGCCAAGCTTTTGGGGAAAGCGAATGTCTGTGTGGCAGCGAATGCAGTTCCAAGGGACAGTGAAAACCAGCTACAGCATTCCGTGCTGGCAGCTTTCGTGTGGGCGCAATCGCTGGACGTTTCCAATTTGGCAGCCGGGCTCTGCGAGAGAGAGATACACAGTGTTGCCCCTTTACCAAGCCAAGCTTTTGGGGAAAGCGAATGTCTGTGTGGCAGCGAATGCAGTTCCAAGGGACAGTGAAAACCAGCTACAGCATTCCGTGCTGGCAGCTTTCGTGTGGGCGCAATCGCTGGACGTTTCCAATTTGGCAGCCGGGCTCTGCGAGAGAGAGATACACAGTGTTGCCCCTTTACCAAGCCAAGCTTTTGGGGAAAGCGAATGTCTGTGTGGCAGCGAATGCAGTTCCAAGGGACAGTGAAAACCAGCTACAGCATTCCGTGCTGGCAGCTTTCGTGTGGGCGCAATCGCTGGACGTTTCCAATTTGGCAGCCGGGCTCTGCGAGAGAGAGATACACAGTGTTGCCCCTTTACCAAGCCAAGCTTTTGGGGAAAGCGAATGTCTGTGTGGCAGCGAATGCAGTTCCAAGGGACAGTGAAAACCAGCTACAGCATTCCGTGCTGGCAGCTTTCGTGTGGGCGCAATCGATGGACGTTTCGAATTTGCCAGCCGGGCTCTGCGAGAGAGAGATACACAGTGTTGCCCCTTTACCAAGCCAAGCTTTTGGGGAAAGCGAATGTCTGTGTGGCAGCGAATGCAGTTCCAAGGGACAGTGAAAACCAGCTACAGCATTCCGTGCTGGCAGCTTTCGTGTGGGCGCAATCGCTGGACGTTTCCAATTTGGCAGCCGGGCTCTGCGAGAGAGAGATACACAGTGTTGCCCCTTTACGAACCAAAGCTTTTGGGGAAAGCGAATGTCTGTGTGGCAGCGAATGCAGTTCCAAGGGACAGTGAAAACCAGCTACAGCATTCCGTGCTGGCAGCTTTCGTGTGGGCGCAATCGCTGGACGTTTCGAATTTGGCAGCCGGGCTCTGCGAGAGAGAGATACACAGTGTTGCCCCTTTACCAAGCCAAGCTTTTGGGGAAAGCGAATGTCTGTGTGGCAGCGAATGCAGTTCCAAGGGACAGTGAAAACCAGCTACAGCATTCCGTGCTGGCAGCTTTCGTGTGGGCGCAATCGCTGGACGTTTCCAATTTGGCAGCCGGGCTCTGCGAGAGAGAGATACACAGTGTTGCCCCTTTACCAAGCCAAGCTTTTGGGGAAAGCGAATGTCTGTGTGGCAGCGAATGCAGTTCCAAGGGACAGTGAAAACCAGCTACAGCATTCCCTGCTGGCAGCTTTCGTGTGGGCGCAATCGCTGGACGTTTCCAATTTGCCAGCCGGGCTCTGCGAGAGAGAGATACACAGTGTTGCCCCTTTACCAAGCCAAGCTTTTGGGGAAAGCGAATGTCTGTGTGGCAGCGAATGCAGTTCCAAGGGACAGTGAAAACCAGCTACAGCATTCCGTGCTGGCAGCTTTCGTGTGGGCGCAATCGCTGGACGTTTCCAATTTGGCAGCCGGGCTCTGCAAGAGAGAGATACACAGTGTTGCCCCTTTACCAAGCCAAGCTTTTGGGGAAAGCGAATGTCTGTGTGGCAGCGAATGCAGTTCCAAGGGACAGTGAAAACCAGCTACAGCATTCCGTGCTGGCAGCTTTCGTGTGGGCGCAATCGCTGGACGTTTCGAATTTGGCAGCCGGGCTCTGCGAGAGAGAGATACACAGTGTTGCCCCTTTACCAAGCCAAGCTTTTGGGGAAAGCGAATGTCTGTGTGGCAGCGAATGCAGTTCCAAGGGACAGTGAAAACCAGCTACAGCATTCCGTGCTGGCAGCTTTCGTGTGGGCGCAATCGCTGGACGTTTCGAATTTGGCAGCCGGGCTCTGCAAGAGAGAGATACACAGTGTTGCCCCTTTACCAAGCCAAGCTTTTGGGGAAAGCGAATGTCTGTGTGGCAGCGAATGCAGTTCCAAGGGACAGTGAAAACCAGCTACAGCATTCCGTGCTGGCAGCTTTCGTGTGGGCGCAATCGCTGGACGTTTCCAATTTGCCAGCCGGGCTCTGCGAGAGAGAGATACACAGTGTTGCCCCTTTACCAAGCCAAGCTTTTGGGGAAAGCGAATGTCTGTGTGGCAGCGAATGCAGTTCCAAGGGACAGTGAAAACCAGCTACAGCATTCCGTGCTGGCAGCTTTCGTGTGGGCGCAATCGCTGGACGTTTCGAATTTGGCAGCCGGGCTCTGCGAGAGAGAGATACACAGTGTTGCCCCTTTACCAAGCCAAGCTTTTGGGGAAAGCGAATGTCTGTGTGGCAGCGAATGCAGTTCCAAGGGACAGTGAAAACCAGCTACAGCATTCCGTGCTGGCAGCTTTCGTGTGGGCGCAATCGCTGGACGTTTCGAATTTGGCAGCCGGGCTCTGCAAGAGAGAGATACACAGTGTTGCCCCTTTACCAAGCCAAGCTTTTGGGGAAAGCGAATGTCTGTGTGGCAGCGAATGCAGTTCCAAGGGACAGTGAAAACCAGCTACAGCATTCCGTGCTGGCAGCTTTCGTGTGGGCGCAATCGCTGGACGTTTCCAATTTGGCAGCCGGGCTCTGCGAGAGAGAGATACACAGTGTTGCCCCTTTACCAAGCCAAGCTTTTGGGGAAAGCGAATGTCTGTGTGGCAGCGAATGCAATTCCAAGGGACAGTGAAAAGCAGCTACAGCATTCCGTGCTGGCAGCTTTCGTGTGGGCGCAATCGCTGGACGTTTCGAATTTGGCAGCCGGCCTCTGCGAGAGAGAGATACACAGTGTTGCCCCTTTACCAAGCCAAGCTTTTGGGGAAAGCGAATGTCTGTGTGGCAGCGAATGCAGTTCCAAGGGACAGTGAAAACCAGCTACAGCATTCCGTGCTGGCAGCTTTCGTGTGGGCGCAATCGCTGGACGTTTCGAATTTGGCAGCCGGGCTCTGCGAGAGAGAGATACACAGTGTTGCCCCTTTACCAAGCCAAACTTTTGGGGAAAGCGAATGTCTGTGTGGCAGCGAATGCAGTTCCAAGGGACAGTGAAAACCAGCTACAGCATTCCGTGCTGGCAGCTTTCGTGTGGGCGCAATCGCTGGACGTTTCCAATTTGGCAGCCGGGCTCTGCGAGAGAGAGATACACAGTGTTGCCCCTTTACCAAGCCAAGCTTTTGGGGAAAGCGAATGTCTGTGTGGCAGCGAATGCAGTTCCAAGGGACAGTGAAAACCAGCTACAGCATTCCGTGCTGGCAGCTTTCGTGTGGGCGCAATCGCTGGACGTTTCCAATTTGCCAGCCGGGCTCTGCGAGAGAGAGATACACAGTGTTGCCCCTTTACCAAGCCAAGCTTTTGGGGAAAGCGAATGTCTGTGTGGCAGCGAATGCAGTTCCAAGGGACAGTGAAAACCAGCTACAGCATTCCGTGCTGGCAGCTTTCGTGTGGGCGCAATCGCTGGACGTTTCGAATTTGGCAGCCGGGCTCTGCGAGAGAGAGATACACAGTGTTGCCCCTTTACCAAGCCAAGCTTTTGGGGAAAGCGAATGTCTGTGTGGCAGCGAATGCAGTTCCAAGGGACAGTGAAAACCAGCTACAGCATTCCGTGCTGGCAGCTTTCGTGTGGGCGCAATCGCTGGACGTTTCGAATTTGGCAGCCGGGCTCTGCGAGAGAGAGATACACAGTGTTGCCCCTTTACCAAGCCAAGCTTTTGGGGAAAGCGAATGTCTGTGTGGCAGCGAATGCAGTTCCAAGGGACAGTGAAAACCAGCTACAGCATTCCGTGCTGGCAGCTTTCGTGTGGGCGCAATCGCTGGACGTTTCCAATTTGGCAGCCGGGCTCTGCGAGAGAGAGATACACAGTGTTGCCCCTTTACCAAGCCAAGCTTTTGGGGAAAGCGAATGTCTGTGTGGCAGCGAATGCAGTTCCAAGGGACAGTGAAAACCAGCTACAGCATTCCGTGCTGGCAGCTTTCGTGTGGGCGCAATCGCTGGACGTTTCGAATTTGGCAGCCGGGCTCTGCGAGAGAGAGATACACAGTGTTGCCCCTTTACCAAGCCAAGCTTTTGGGGAAAGCGAATGTCTGTGTGGCAGCGAATGCAGTTCCAAGGGACAGTGAAAACCAGCTACAGCATTCCGTGCTGGCAGCTTTCGTGTGGGCGCAATCGCTGGACGTTTCGAATTTGGCAGCCGGGCTCTGCGAGAGAGAGATACACAGTGTTGCCCCTTTACCAAGCCAAGCTTTTGGGGAAAGCGAATGTCTGTGTGGCAGCGAATGCAGTTCCAAGGGACAGTGAAAACCAGCTACAGCATTCCGTGCTGGCAGCTTTCGTGTGGGCGCAATCGCTGGACGTTTCCAATTTGGCAGCCGGGCTCTGCGAGAGAGAGATACACAGTGTTGCCCCTTTACCAAGCCAAGCTTTTGGGGAAAGCGAATGTCTGTGTGGCAGCGAATGCAGTTCCAAGGGACAGTGAAAACCAGCTACAGCATTCCGTGCTGGCAGCTTTCGTGTGGGCGCAATCGCTGGACGTTTCCAATTTGGCAGCCGGGCTCTGCGAGAGAGAGATACACAGTGTTGCCCCTTTACCAAGCCAAGCTTTTGGGGAAAGCGAATGTCTGTGTGGCAGCGAATGCAATTCCAAGGGACAGTGAAAAGCAGCTACAGCATTCCGTGCTGGCAGCTTTCGTGTGGGCGCAATCGATGGACGTTTCGAATTTGCCAGCCGTGCTCTGCGAGAGAGAGATACACAGTGTTGCCCCTTTACCAAGCCAAGCTTTTGGGGAAAGCGAATGTCTGTGTGGCAGCGAATGCAGTTCCAAGGGACAGTGAAAACCAGCTACAGCATTCCGTGCTGGCAGCTTTCGTGTGGGCGCAATCGCTGGACGTTTCGAATTTGGCAGCCGGGCTCTGCGAGAGAGAGATACACAGTGTTGCCCCTTTACCAAGCCAAACTTTTGGGGAAAGCGAATGTCTGTGTGGCAGCGAATGCAGTTCCAAGGGACAGTGAAAACCAGCTACAGCATTCCGTGCTGGCAGCTTTCGTGTGGGCGCAATCGCTGGACGTTTCCAATTTGGCAGCCGGGCTCTGCGAGAGAGAGATACACAGTGTTGCCCCTTTACCAAGCCAAGCTTTTGGGGAAAGCGAATGTCTGTGTGGCAGCGAATGCAGTTCCAAGGGACAGTGAAAACCAGCTACAGCATTCCGTGCTGGCAGCTTTCGTGTGGGCGCAATCGCTGGACGTTTCCAATTTGGCAGCCGGGCTCTGCAAGAGAGAGATACACAGTGTTGCCCCTTTACCAAGCCAAGCTTTTGGGGAAAGCGAATGTCTGTGTGGCAGCGAATGCAGTTCCAAGGGACAGTGAAAACCAGCTACAGCATTCCGTGCTGGCAGCTTTCGTGTGGGCGCAATCGCTGGACGTTTCCAATTTGGCAGCCGGGCTCTGCGAGAGAGAGATACACAGTGTTGCCCCTTTACCAAGCCAAGCTTTTGGGGAAAGCGAATGTCTGTGTGGCAGCGAATGCAATTCCAAGGGACAGTGAAAAGCAGCTACAGCATTCCGTGCTGGCAGCTTTCGTGTGGGCGCAATCGATGGACGTTTCGAATTTGCCAGCCGTGCTCTGCGAGAGAGAGATACACAGTGTTGCCCCTTTACCAAGCCAAGCTTTTGGGGAAAGCGAATGTCTGTGTGGCAGCGAATGCAGTTCCAAGGGACAGTGAAAACCAGCTACAGCATTCCGTGCTGGCAGCTTTAGTGTGGGCGCAATCGCTGGACGTTTCGAATTTGGCAGCCGTGCTCTGCGAGAGAGAGATACACAGTGTTGCCCCTTTACCAAGCCAAGCTTTTGGGGAAAGCGAATGTCTGTGTGGCAGCGAATGCAGTTCCAAGGGACAGTGAAAAGCAGCTACAGCATTCCGTGCTGGCAGCTTTCGTGTGGGCGCAATCGATGGACGTTTCCAATTTGGCAGCCGGGCTCTGCGAGAGAGAGATACACAGTGTTGCCCCTTTACCAAGCCAAGCTTTTGGGGAAAGCGAATGTCTGTGTGGCAGCGAATGCAGTTCCAAGGGACAGTGAAAACCAGCTACAGCATTCCGTGCTGGCAGCTTTCGTGTGGGCGCAATCGCTGGACGTTTCGAATTTGGCAGCCGGGCTCTGCGAGAGAGAGATACACAGTGTTGCCCCTTTACCAAGCCAAGCTTTTGGGGAAAGCGAATGTCTGTGTGGCAGCGAATGCAGTTCCAAGGGACAGTGAAAACCAGCTACAGCATTCCCTGCTGGCAGCTTTCGTGTGGGCGCAATCGCTGGACGTTTCGAATTTGGCAGCCGGGCTCTGCAAGAGAGAGATACACAGTGTTGCCCCTTTACCAAGCCAAGCTTTTGGGGAAAGCGAATGTCTGTGTGGCAGCGAATGCAGTTCCAAGGGACAGTGAAAACCAGCTACAGCATTCCGTGCTGGCAGCTTTCGTGTGGGCGCAATCGCTGGACGTTTCCAATTTGGCAGCCGGGCTCTGCGAGAGAGAGATACACAGTGTTGCCCCTTTACGAACCAAAGCTTTTGGGGAAAGCGAATGTCTGTGTGGCAGCGAATGCAGTTCCAAGGGACAGTGAAAACCAGCTACAGCATTCCGTGCTGGCAGCTTTCGTGTGGGCGCAATCGCTGGACGTTTCGAATTTGGCAGCCGGGCTCTGCGAGAGAGAGATACACAGTGTTGCCCCTTTACCAAGCCAAGCTTTTGGGGAAAGCGAATGTCTGTGTGGCAGCGAATGCAGTTCCAAGGGACAGTGAAAACCAGCTACAGCATTCCGTGCTGGCAGCTTTCGTGTGGGCGCAATCGCTGGACGTTTCCAATTTGCCAGCCGGGCTCTGCGAGAGAGAGATACACAGTGTTGCCCCTTTACCAAGCCAAGCTTTTGGGGAAAGCGAATGTCTGTGTGGCAGCGAATGCAGTTCCAAGGGACAGTGAAAACCAGCTACAGCATTCCCTGCTGGCAGCTTTCGTGTGGGCGCAATCGCTGGACGTTTCCAATTTGGCAGCCGGGCTCTGCGAGAGAGAGATACACAGTGTTGCCCCTTTACCAAGCCAAGCTTTTGGGGAAAGCGAATGTCTGTGTGGCAGCGAATGCAGTTCCAAGGGACAGTGAAAACCAGCTACAGCATTCCGTGCTGGCAGCTTTCGTGTGGGCGCAATCGCTGGACGTTTCGAATTTGCCAGCCGGGCTCTGCGAGAGAGAGATACACAGTGTTGCCCCTTTACCAAGCCAAGCTTTTGGGGAAAGCGAATGTCTGTGTGGCAGCGAATGCAGTTCCAAGGGACAGTGAAAACCAGCTACAGCATTCCGTGATGGCAGCTTTCGTGTGGGCGCAATCTCTGGACGTTTCCAATTTGGCAGCCGGGCTCTGCGAGAGAGAGATACACAGTGTTGCCCCTTTACGAACCAAAGCTTTTGGGGAAAGCGAATGTCTGTGTGGCAGCGAATGCAGTTCCAAGGGACAGTGAAAACCAGCTACAGCATTCCGTGCTGGCAGCTTTCGTGTGGGCGCAATCGCTGGACGTTTCGAATTTGGCAGCCGGGCTCTGCGTGAGAGAGATACACAGTGTTGCCCCTTTACCAAGCCAAGCTTTTGGGGAAAGCGAATGTCTGTGTGGCAGCGAATGCAGTTCCAAGGGACAGTGAAAACCAGCTACAGCATTCCGTGCTGGCAGCTTTCGTGTGGGCGCAATCGCTGGACGTTTCGAATTTGGCAGCCGGGCTCTGCGAGAGAGAGATACACAGTGTTGCCCCTTTACCAAGCCAAGCTTTTGGGGAAAGCGAATGTCTGTGTGGCAGCGAATGCAGTTCCAAGGGACAGTGAAAACCAGCTACAGCATTCCGTGCTGGCAGCTTTCGTGTGGGCGCAATCGCTGGACGTTTCGAATTTGGCAGCCGGGCTCTGCAAGAGAGAGATACACAGTGTTGCCCCTTTACCAAGCCAAGCTTTTGGGGAAAGCGAATGTCTGTGTGGCAGCGAATGCAGTTCCAAGGGACAGTGAAAACCAGCTACAGCATTCCGTGCTGGCAGCTTTCGTGTGGGCGCAATCGCTGGACGTTTCGAATTTGCCAGCCGGGCTCTGCGAGAGAGAGATACACAGTGTTGCCCCTTTACCAAGCCAAGCTTTTGGGGAAAGCGAATGTCTGTGTGGCAGCGAATGCAGTTCCAAGGGACAGTGAAAACCAGCTACAGCATTCCGTGCTGGCAGCTTTCGTGTGGGCGCAATCGCTGGACGTTTCCAATTTGGCAGCCGGGCTCTGCCAGAGAGAGATACACAGTGTTGCCCCTTTACGAACCAAAGCTTTTGGGGAAAGCGAATGTCTGTGTGGCAGCGAATGCAGTTCCAAGGGACAGTGAAAACCAGCTACAGCATTCCGTGCTGGCAGCTTTCGTGTGGGCGCAATCGCTGGACGTTTCGAATTTGGCAGCCGGGCTCTGCGTGAGAGAGATACACAGTGTTGCCCCTTTACCAAGCCAAGCTTTTGGGGAAAGCGAATGTCTGTGTGGCAGCGAATGCAGTTCCAAGGGACAGTGAAAACCAGCTACAGCATTCCGTGCTGGCAGCTTTCGTGTGGGCGCAATCGCTGGACGTTTCGAATTTGGCAGCCGGGCTCTGCGAGAGAGAGATACACAGTGTTGCCCCTTTACCAAGCCAAGCTTTTGGGGAAAGCGAATGTCTGTGTGGCAGCGAATGCAGTTCCAAGGGACAGTGAAAACCAGCTACAGCATTCCGTGCTGGCAGCTTTCGTGTGGGCGCAATCGCTGGACGTTTCGAATTTGGCAGCCGGGCTCTGCGAGAGAGAGATACACAGTGTTGCCCCTTTACCAAGCCAAGCTTTTGGGGAAAGCGAATGTCTGTGTGGCAGCGAATGCAGTTCCAAGGGACAGTGAAAACCAGCTACAGCATTCCGTGCTGGCAGCTTTCGTGTGGGCGCAATCGCTGGACGTTTCGAATTTGCCAGCCGGGCTCTGCGAGAGAGAGATACACAGTGTTGCCCCTTTACCAAGCCAAGCTTTTGGGGAAAGCGAATGTCTGTGTGGCAGCGAATGCAGTTCCAAGGGACAGTGAAAACCAGCTACAGCATTCCGTGCTGGCAGCTTTCGTGTGGGCGCAATCGCTGGACGTTTCGAATTTGGCAGCCGGGCTCTGCGAGAGAGAGATACACAGTGTTGCCCCTTTACCAAGCCAAGCTTTTGGGGAAAGCGAATGTCTGTGTGGCAGCGAATGCAGTTCCAAGGGACAGTGAAAACCAGCTACAGCATTCCGTGCTGGCAGCTTTCGTGTGGGCGCAATCGCTGGACGTTTCCAATTTGGCAGCCGGGCTCTGCGAGAGAGAGATACACAGTGTTGCCCCTTTACCAAGCCAAGCTTTTGGGGAAAGCGAATGTCTGTGTGGCAGCGAATGCAGTTCCAAGGGACAGTGAAAACCAGCTACAGCATTCCGTGCTGGCAGCTTTCGTGTGGGCGCAATCGCTGGACGTTTCGAATTTGGCAGCCGGGCTCTGCAAGAGAGAGATACACAGTGTTGCCCCTTTACCAAGCCAAGCTTTTGGGGAAAGCGAATGTCTGTGTGGCAGCGAATGCAGTTCCAAGGGACAGTGAAAACCAGCTACAGCATTCCGTGCTGGCAGCTTTCGTGTGGGCGCAATCGCTGGACGTTTCCAATTTGGCAGCCGGGCTCTGCGAGAGAGAGATACACAGTGTTGCCCCTTTACCAAGCCAAGCTTTTGGGGAAAGCGAATGTCTGTGTGGCAGCGAATGCAATTCCAAGGGACAGTGAAAAGCAGCTACAGCATTCCGTGCTGGCAGCTTTCGTGTGGGCGCAATCGATGGACGTTTCGAATTTGCCAGCCGTGCTCTGCGAGAGAGAGATACACAGTGTTGCCCCTTTACCAAGCCAAGCTTTTGGGGAAAGCGAATGTCTGTGTGGCAGCGAATGCAGTTCCAAGGGACAGTGAAAACCAGCTACAGCATTCCGTGCTGGCAGCTTTCGTGTGGGCGCAATCGCTGGACGTTTCCAATTTGGCAGCCGGGCTCTGCGAGAGAGAGATACACAGTGTTGCCCCTTTACCAAGCCAAACTTTTGGGGAAAGCGAATGTCTGTGTGGCAGCGAATGCAGTTCCAAGGGACAGTGAAAACCAGCTACAGCATTCCGTGCTGGCAGCTTTCGTGTGGGCGCAATCGCTGGACGTTTCGAATTTGGCAGCCGGGCTCTGCGAGAGAGAGATACACAGTGTTGCCCCTTTACCAAGCCAAGCTTTTGGGGAAAGCGAATGTCTGTGTGGCAGCGAATGCAGTTCCAAGGGACAGTGAAAACCAGCTACAGCATTCCGTGCTGGCAGCTTTCGTGTGGGCGCAATCGCTGGACGTTTCCAATTTGGCAGCCGGGCTCTGCAAGAGAGAGATACACAGTGTTGCCCCTTTACCAAGCCAAGCTTTTGGGGAAAGCGAATGTCTGTGTGGCAGCGAATGCAGTTCCAAGGGACAGTGAAAAGCAGCTACAGCATTCCGTGCTGGCAGCTTTCGTGTGGGCGCAATCGCTGGACGTTTCCAATTTGGCAGCCGGGCTCTGCGAGAGAGAGATACACAGTGTTGCCCCTTTACCAAGCCAAGCTTTTGGGGAAAGCGAATGTCTGTGTGGCAGCGAATGCAGTTCCAAGGGACAGTGAAAACCAGCTACAGCATTCCGTGCTGGCAGCTTTCGTGTGGGCGCAATCGCTGGACGTTTCGAATTTGGCAGCCGGGCTCTGCGAGAGAGAGATACACAGTGTTGCCCCTTTACCAAGCCAAGCTTTTGGGGAAAGCGAATGTCTGTGTGGCAGCGAATGCAGTTCCAAGGGACAGTGAAAACCAGCTACAGCATTCCGTGCTGGCAGCTTTCGTGTGGGCGCAATCGCTGGACGTTTCGAATTTGGCAGCCGGGCTCTGCAAGAGAGAGATACACAGTGTTGCCCCTTTACCAAGCCAAGCTTTTGGGGAAAGCGAATGTCTGTGTGGCAGCGAATGCAGTTCCAAGGGACAGTGAAAACCAGCTACAGCATTCCGTGCTGGCAGCTTTCGTGTGGGCGCAATCGCTGGACGTTTCCAATTTGGCAGCCGGGCTCTGCGAGAGAGAGATACACAGTGTTGCCCCTTTACGAACCAAAGCTTTTGGGGAAAGCGAATGTCTGTGTGGCAGCGAATGCAGTTCCAAGGGACAGTGAAAACCAGCTACAGCATTCCGTGCTGGCAGCTTTCGTGTGGGCGCAATCGCTGGACGTTTCGAATTTGGCAGCCGGGCTCTGCGAGAGAGAGATACACAGTGTTGCCCCTTTACCAAGCCAAGCTTTTGGGGAAAGCGAATGTCTGTGTGGCAGCGAATGCAGTTCCAAGGGACAGTGAAAACCAGCTACAGCATTCCGTGCTGGCAGCTTTCGTGTGGGCGCAATCGCTGGACGTTTCCAATTTGGCAGCCGGGCTCTGCCAGAGAGAGATACACAGTGTTGCCCCTTTACCAAGCCAAGCTTTTGGGGAAAGCGAATGTCTGTGTGGCAGCGAATGCAGTTCCAAGGGACAGTGAAAACCAGCTACAGCATTCCCTGCTGGCAGCTTTCGTGTGGGCGCAATCGCTGGACGTTTCCAATTTGGCAGCCGGGCTCTGCGAGAGAGAGATACACAGTGTTGCCCCTTTACCAAGCCAAGCTTTTGGGGAAAGCGAATGTCTGTGTGGCAGCGAATGCAGTTCCAAGGGACAGTGAAAACCAGCTACAGCATTCCGTGCTGGCAGCTTTCGTGTGGGCGCAATCGCTGGACGTTTCCAATTTGGCAGCCGGGCTCTGCGAGAGAGAGATACACAGTGTTGCCCCTTTACCAAGCCAAGCTTTTGGGGAAAGCGAATGTCTGTGTGGCAGCGAATGCAGTTCCAAGGGACAGTGAAAACCAGCTACAGCATTCCGTGATGGCAGCTTTCGTGTGGGCGCAATCTCTGGACGTTTCCAATTTGGCAGCCGGGCTCTGCGAGAGAGAGATACACAGTGTTGCCCCTTTACGAACCAAAGCTTTTGGGGAAAGCGAATGTCTGTGTGGCAGCGAATGCAGTTCCAAGGGACAGTGAAAACCAGCTACAGCATTCCGTGCTGGCAGCTTTCGTGTGGGCGCAATCGCTGGACGTTTCCAATTTGGCAGCCGGGCTCTGCCAGAGAGAGATACACAGTGTTGCCCCTTTACCAAGCCAAGCTTTTGGGGAAAGCGAATGTCTGTGTGGCAGCGAATGCAGTTCCAAGGGACAGTGAAAACCAGCTACAGCATTCCGTGCTGGCAGCTTTCGTGTGGGCGCAATCGCTGGACGTTTCGAATTTGGCAGCCGGGCTCTGCGAGAGAGAGATACACAGTGTTGCCCCTTTACCAAGCCAAGCTTTTGGGGAAAGCGAATGTCTGTGTGGCAGCGAATGCAGTTCCAAGGGACAGTGAAAACCAGCTACAGCATTCCGTGCTGGCAGCTTTCGTGTGGGCGCAATCGCTGGACGTTTCCAATTTGGCAGCCGGGCTCTGCGAGAGAGAGATACACAGTGTTGCCCCTTTACCAAGCCAAGCTTTTGGGGAAAGCGAATGTCTGTGTGGCAGCGAATGCAGTTCCAAGGGACAGTGAAAACCAGCTACAGCATTCCGTGATGGCAGCTTTCGTGTGGGCGCAATCTCTGGACGTTTCCAATTTGGCAGCCGGGCTCTGCGAGAGAGAGATACACAGTGTTGCCCCTTTACGAACCAAAGCTTTTGGGGAAAGCGAATGTCTGTGTGGCAGCGAATGCAGTTCCAAGGGACAGTGAAAACCAGCTACAGCATTCCGTGCTGGCAGCTTTCGTGTGGGCGCAATCGCTGGACGTTTCGAATTTGGCAGCCGGGCTCTGCAAGAGAGAGATACACAGTGTTGCCCCTTTACCAAGCCAAGCTTTTGGGGAAAGCGAATGTCTGTGTGGCAGCGAATGCAGTTCCAAGGGACAGTGAAAACCAGCTACAGCATTCCGTGCTGGCAGCTTTCGTGTGGGCGCAATCGCTGGACGTTTCCAATTTGGCAGCCGGGCTCTGCGAGAGAGAGATACACAGTGTTGCCCCTTTACGAACCAAAGCTTTTGGGGAAAGCGAATGTCTGTGTGGCAGCGAATGCAGTTCCAAGGGACAGTGAAAACCAGCTACAGCATTCCGTGCTGGCAGCTTTCGTGTGGGCGCAATCGCTGGACGTTTCGAATTTGGCAGCCGGGCTCTGCGAGAGAGAGATACACAGTGTTGCCCCTTTACCAAGCCAAGCTTTTGGGGAAAGCGAATGTCTGTGTGGCAGCGAATGCAGTTCCAAGGGACAGTGAAAACCAGCTACAGCATTCCGTGCTGGCAGCTTTCGTGTGGGCGCAATCGCTGGACGTTTCCAATTTGGCAGACGGGCTCTGCCAGAGAGAGATACACAGTGTTGCCCCTTTACCAAGCCAAGCTTTTGGGGAAAGCGAATGTCTGTGTGGCAGCGAATGCAGTTCCAAGGGACAGTGAAAACCAGCTACAGCATTCCCTGCTGGCAGCTTTCGTGTGGGCGCAATCGCTGGACGTTTCCAATTTGGCAGCCGGGCTCTGCGAGAGAGAGATACACAGTGTTGCCCCTTTACCAAGCCAAGCTTTTGGGGAAAGCGAATGTCTGTGTGGCAGCGAATGCAGTTCCAAGGGACAGTGAAAACCAGCTACAGCATTCCGTGCTGGCAGCTTTCGTGTGGGCGCAATCGCTGGACGTTTCCAATTTGGCAGCCGGGCTCTGCGAGAGAGAGATACACAGTGTTGCCCCTTTACCAAGCCAAGCTTTTGGGGAAAGCGAATGTCTGTGTGGCAGCGAATGCAGTTCCAAGGGACAGTGAAAACCAGCTACAGCATTCCGTGATGGCAGCTTTCGTGTGGGCGCAATCTCTGGACGTTTCCAATTTGGCAGCCGGGCTCTGCGAGAGAGAGATACACAGTGTTGCCCCTTTACGAACCAAAGCTTTTGGGGAAAGCGAATGTCTGTGTGGCAGCGAATGCAGTTCCAAGGGACAGTGAAAACCAGCTACAGCATTCCGTGCTGGCAGCTTTCGTGTGGGCGCAATCGCTGGACGTTTCGAATTTGGCAGCCGGGCTCTGCAAGAGAGAGATACACAGTGTTGCCCCTTTACCAAGCCAAGCTTTTGGGGAAAGCGAATGTCTGTGTGGCAGCGAATGCAGTTCCAAGGGACAGTGAAAACCAGCTACAGCATTCCGTGCTGGCAGCTTTCGTGTGGGCGCAATCGCTGGACGTTTCGAATTTGGCAGCCGGGCTCTGCGAGAGAGAGATACACAGTGTTGCCCCTTTACCAAGCCAAGCTTTTGGGGAAAGCGAATGTCTGTGTGGCAGCGAATGCAGTTCCAAGGGACAGTGAAAACCAGCTACAGCATTCCGTGCTGGCAGCTTTCGTGTGGGCGCAATCGCTGGACGTTTCGAATTTGGCAGCCGGGCTCTGCAAGAGAGAGATACACAGTGTTGCCCCTTTACCAAGCCAAGCTTTTGGGGAAAGCGAATGTCTGTGTGGCAGCGAATGCAGTTCCAAGGGACAGTGAAAACCAGCTACAGCATTCCGTGCTGGCAGCTTTCGTGTGGGCGCAATCGCTGGACGTTTCGAATTTGCCAGCCGGGCTCTGCGAGAGAGAGATACACAGTGTTGCCCCTTTACCAAGCCAAGCTTTTGGGGAAAGCGAATGTCTGTGTGGCAGCGAATGCAGTTCCAAGGGACAGTGAAAACCAGCTACAGCATTCCGTGCTGGCAGCTTTCGTGTGGGCGCAATCGCTGGACGTTTCGAATTTGGCAGCCGGGCTCTGCGAGAGAGAGATACACAGTGTTGCCCCTTTACCAAGCCAAGCTTTTGGGGAAAGCGAATGTCTGTGTGGCAGCGAATGCAGTTCCAAGGGACAGTGAAAACCAGCTACAGCATTCCGTGCTGGCAGCTTTCGTGTGGGCGCAATCGCTGGACGTTTCGAATTTGGCAGCCGGGCTCTGCAAGAGAGAGATACACAGTGTTGCCCCTTTACCAAGCCAAGCTTTTGGGGAAAGCGAATGTCTGTGTGGCAGCGAATGCAGTTCCAAGGGACAGTGAAAACCAGCTACAGCATTCCGTGCTGGCAGCTTTCGTGTGGGCGCAATCGCTGGACGTTTCCAATTTGGCAGACGGGCTCTGCGAGAGAGAGATACACAGTGTTGCCCCTTTACCAAGCCAAGCTTTTGGGGAAAGCGAATGTCTGTGTGGCAGCGAATGCAATTCCAAGGGACAGTGAAAAGCAGCTACAGCATTCCGTGATGGCAGCTTTCGTGTGGGCGCAATCGATGGACGTTTCGAATTTGCCAGCCGTGCTCTGCGAGAGAGAGATACACAGTGTTGCCCCTTTACCAAGCCAAGCTTTTGGGGAAAGCGAATGTCTGTGTGGCAGCGAATGCAGTTCCAAGGGACAGTGAAAACCAGCTACAGCATTCCGTGCTGGCAGCTTTCGTGTGGGCGCAATCGCTGGACGTTTCCAATTTGGCAGCCGGGCTCTGCGAGAGAGAGATACACAGTGTTGCCCCTTTACCAAGCCAAGCTTTTGGGGAAAGCGAATGTCTGTGTGGCAGCGAATGCAGTTCCAAGGGACAGTGAAAACCAGCTACAGCATTCCGTGCTGGCAGCTTTCGTGTGGGCGCAATCGCTGGACGTTTCGAATTTGGCAGCCGGGCTCTGCGAGAGAGAGATACACAGTGTTGCCCCTTTACCAAGCCAAGCTTTTGGGGAAAGCGAATGTCTGTGTGGCAGCGAATGCAGTTCCAAGGGACAGTGAAAACCAGCTACAGCATTCCGTGCTGGCAGCTTTAGTGTGGGCGCAATCGCTGGACGTTTCGAATTTGGCAGCCGGGCTCTGCGAGAGAGAGATACACAGTGTTGCCCCTTTACCAAGCCAAGCTTTTGGGGAAAGCGAATGTCTGTGTGGCAGCGAATGCAGTTCCAAGGGACAGTGAAAACCAGCTACAGCATTCCGTGCTGGCAGCTTTCGTGTGGGCGCAATCGCTGGACGTTTCCAATTTGGCAGCCGGGCTCTGCAAGAGAGAGATACACAGTGTTGCCCCTTTACCAAGCCAAGCTTTTGGGGAAAGCGAATGTCTGTGTGGCAGCGAATGCAGTTCCAAGGGACAGTGAAAACCAGCTACAGCATTCCGTGCTGGCAGCTTTCGTGTGGGCGCAATCGCTGGACGTTTCGAATTTGGCAGCCGGGCTCTGCAAGAGAGAGATACACAGTGTTGCCCCTTTACCAAGCCAAGCTTTTGGGGAAAGCGAATGTCTGTGTGGCAGCGAATGCAGTTCCAAGGGACAGTGAAAACCAGCTACAGCATTCCGTGCTGGCAGCTTTCGTGTGGGCGCAATCGCTGGACGTTTCCAATTTGGCAGCCGGGCTCTGCGAGAGAGAGATACACAGTGTTGCCCCTTTACCAAGCCAAGCTTTTGGGGAAAGCGAATGTCTGTGTGGCAGCGAATGCAATTCCAAGGGACAGTGAAAACCAGCTACAGCATTCCGTGCTGGCAGCTTTCGTGTGGGCGCAATCGATGGACGTTTCGAATTTGCCAGCCGTGCTCTGCGAGAGAGAGATACACAGTGTTGCCCCTTTACCAAGCCAAGCTTTTGGGGAAAGCGAATGTCTGTGTGGCAGCGAATGCAGTTCCAAGGGACAGTGAAAACCAGCTACAGCATTCCGTGCTGGCAGCTTTCGTGTGGGCGCAATCGCTGGACGTTTCGAATTTGGCAGCCGGGCTCTGCGAGAGAGAGATACACAGTGTTGCCCCTTTACCAAGCCAAGCTTTTGGGGAAAGCGAATGTCTGTGTGGCAGCGAATGCAGTTCCAAGGGACAGTGAAAACCAGCTACAGCATTCCGTGCTGGCAGCTTTCGTGTGGGCGCAATCGCTGGACGTTTCCAATTTGGCAGCCGGGCTCTGCGAGAGAGAGATACACAGTGTTGCCCCTTTACCAAGCCAAGCTTTTGGGGAAAGCGAATGTCTGTGTGGCAGCGAATGCAGTTCCAAGGGACAGTGAAAACCAGCTACAGCATTCCGTGCTGGCAGCTTTCGTGTGGGCGCAATCGCTGGACGTTTCGAATTTTGCAGCCGGGCTCTGCAAGAGAGAGATACACAGTGTTGCCCCTTTACCAAGCCAAGCTTTTGGGGAAAGCGAATGTCTGTGTGGCAGCGAATGCAGTTCCAAGGGACAGTGAAAACCAGCTACAGCATTCCGTGCTGGCAGCTTTCGTGTGGGCGCAATCGCTGGACGTTTCCAATTTGGCAGCCGGGCTCTGCGAGAGAGAGATACACAGTGTTGCCCCTTTACCAAGCCAAGCTTTTGGGGAAAGCGAATGTCTGTGTGGCAGCGAATGCAGTTCCAAGGGACAGTGAAAACCAGCTACAGCATTCCGTGCTGGCAGCTTTCGTGTGGGCGCAATCGCTGGACGTTTCCAATTTGGCAGCCGGGCTCTGCGAGAGAGAGATACACAGTGTTGCCCCTTTACCAAGCCAAGCTTTTGGGGAAAGCGAATGTCTGTGTGGCAGCGAATGCAGTTCCAAGGGACAGTGAAAACCAGCTACAGCATTCCGTGATGGCAGCTTTCGTGTGGGCGCAATCTCTGGACGTTTCCAATTTGGCAGCCGGGCTCTGCGAGAGAGAGATACACAGTGTTGCCCCTTTACGAACCAAAGCTTTTGGGGAAAGCGAATGTCTGTGTGGCAGCGAATGCAGTTCCAAGGGACAGTGAAAACCAGCTACAGCATTCCGTGCTGGCAGCTTTCGTGTGGGCGCAATCGCTGGACGTTTCGAATTTGGCAGCCGGGCTCTGCAAGAGAGAGATACACAGTGTTGCCCCTTTACCAAGCCAAGCTTTTGGGGAAAGCGAATGTCTGTGTGGCAGCGAATGCAGTTCCAAGGGACAGTGAAAACCAGCTACAGCATTCCGTGCTGGCAGCTTTCGTGTGGGCGCAATCGCTGGACGTTTCGAATTTGGCAGCCGGGCTCTGCGAGAGAGAGATACACAGTGTTGCCCCTTTACCAAGCCAAGCTTTTGGGGAAAGCGAATGTCTGTGTGGCAGCGAATGCAGTTCCAAGGGACAGTGAAAACCAGCTACAGCATTCCGTGCTGGCAGCTTTCGTGTGGGCGCAATCGCTGGACGTTTCGAATTTGGCAGCCGGGCTCTGCAAGAGAGAGATACACAGTGTTGCCCCTTTACCAAGCCAAGCTTTTGGGGAAAGCGAATGTCTGTGTGGCAGCGAATGCAGTTCCAAGGGACAGTGAAAACCAGCTACAGCATTCCGTGCTGGCAGCTTTCGTGTGGGCGCAATCGCTGGACGTTTCGAATTTGCCAGCCGGGCTCTGCGAGAGAGAGATACACAGTGTTGCCCCTTTACCAAGCCAAGCTTTTGGGGAAAGCGAATGTCTGTGTGGCAGCGAATGCAGTTCCAAGGGACAGTGAAAACCAGCTACAGCATTCCGTGCTGGCAGCTTTCGTGTGGGCGCAATCGCTGGACGTTTCGAATTTGGCAGCCGGGCTCTGCGAGAGAGAGATACACAGTGTTGCCCCTTTACCAAGCCAAGCTTTTGGGGAAAGCGAATGTCTGTGTGGCAGCGAATGCAGTTCCAAGGGACAGTGAAAACCAGCTACAGCATTCCGTGCTGGCAGCTTTCGTGTGGGCGCAATCGCTGGACGTTTCGAATTTGGCAGCCGGGCTCTGCAAGAGAGAGATACACAGTGTTGCCCCTTTACCAAGCCAAGCTTTTGGGGAAAGCGAATGTCTGTGTGGCAGCGAATGCAGTTCCAAGGGACAGTGAAAACCAGCTACAGCATTCCGTGCTGGCAGCTTTCGTGTGGGCGCAATCGCTGGACGTTTCCAATTTGGCAGACGGGCTCTGCGAGAGAGAGATACACAGTGTTGCCCCTTTACCAAGCCAAGCTTTTGGGGAAAGCGAATGTCTGTGTGGCAGCGAATGCAATTCCAAGGGACAGTGAAAAGCAGCTACAGCATTCCGTGATGGCAGCTTTCGTGTGGGCGCAATCGATGGACGTTTCGAATTTGCCAGCCGTGCTCTGCGAGAGAGAGATACACAGTGTTGCCCCTTTACCAAGCCAAGCTTTTGGGGAAAGCGAATGTCTGTGTGGCAGCGAATGCAGTTCCAAGGGACAGTGAAAACCAGCTACAGCATTCCGTGCTGGCAGCTTTCGTGTGGGCGCAATCGCTGGACGTTTCCAATTTGGCAGCCGGGCTCTGCGAGAGAGAGATACACAGTGTTGCCCCTTTACCAAGCCAAGCTTTTGGGGAAAGCGAATGTCTGTGTGGCAGCGAATGCAGTTCCAAGGGACAGTGAAAACCAGCTACAGCATTCCGTGCTGGCAGCTTTCGTGTGGGCGCAATCGCTGGACGTTTCGAATTTGGCAGCCGGGCTCTGCGAGAGAGAGATACACAGTGTTGCCCCTTTACCAAGCCAAGCTTTTGGGGAAAGCGAATGTCTGTGTGGCAGCGAATGCAGTTCCAAGGGACAGTGAAAACCAGCTACAGCATTCCGTGCTGGCAGCTTTAGTGTGGGCGCAATCGCTGGACGTTTCGAATTTGGCAGCCGGGCTCTGCGAGAGAGAGATACACAGTGTTGCCCCTTTACCAAGCCAAGCTTTTGGGGAAAGCGAATGTCTGTGTGGCAGCGAATGCAGTTCCAAGGGACAGTGAAAACCAGCTACAGCATTCCGTGCTGGCAGCTTTCGTGTGGGCGCAATCGCTGGACGTTTCCAATTTGGCAGCCGGGCTCTGCAAGAGAGAGATACACAGTGTTGCCCCTTTACCAAGCCAAGCTTTTGGGGAAAGCGAATGTCTGTGTGGCAGCGAATGCAGTTCCAAGGGACAGTGAAAACCAGCTACAGCATTCCGTGCTGGCAGCTTTCGTGTGGGCGCAATCGCTGGACGTTTCGAATTTGGCAGCCGGGCTCTGCAAGAGAGAGATACACAGTGTTGCCCCTTTACCAAGCCAAGCTTTTGGGGAAAGCGAATGTCTGTGTGGCAGCGAATGCAGTTCCAAGGGACAGTGAAAACCAGCTACAGCATTCCGTGCTGGCAGCTTTCGTGTGGGCGCAATCGCTGGACGTTTCCAATTTGGCAGCCGGGCTCTGCGAGAGAGAGATACACAGTGTTGCCCCTTTACCAAGCCAAGCTTTTGGGGAAAGCGAATGTCTGTGTGGCAGCGAATGCAATTCCAAGGGACAGTGAAAACCAGCTACAGCATTCCGTGCTGGCAGCTTTCGTGTGGGCGCAATCGATGGACGTTTCGAATTTGCCAGCCGTGCTCTGCGAGAGAGAGATACACAGTGTTGCCCCTTTACCAAGCCAAGCTTTTGGGGAAAGCGAATGTCTGTGTGGCAGCGAATGCAGTTCCAAGGGACAGTGAAAACCAGCTACAGCATTCCGTGCTGGCAGCTTTCGTGTGGGCGCAATCGCTGGACGTTTCGAATTTGGCAGCCGGGCTCTGCGAGAGAGAGATACACAGTGTTGCCCCTTTACCAAGCCAAGCTTTTGGGGAAAGCGAATGTCTGTGTGGCAGCGAATGCAGTTCCAAGGGACAGTGAAAACCAGCTACAGCATTCCGTGCTGGCAGCTTTCGTGTGGGCGCAATCGCTGGACGTTTCCAATTTGGCAGCCGGGCTCTGCGAGAGAGAGATACACAGTGTTGCCCCTTTACCAAGCCAAGCTTTTGGGGAAAGCGAATGTCTGTGTGGCAGCGAATGCAGTTCCAAGGGACAGTGAAAACCAGCTACAGCATTCCGTGCTGGCAGCTTTCGTGTGGGCGCAATCGCTGGACGTTTCGAATTTTGCAGCCGGGCTCTGCAAGAGAGAGATACACAGTGTTGCCCCTTTACCAAGCCAAGCTTTTGGGGAAAGCGAATGTCTGTGTGGCAGCGAATGCAGTTCCAAGGGACAGTGAAAACCAGCTACAGCATTCCGTGCTGGCAGCTTTCGTGTGGGCGCAATCGCTGGACGTTTCCAATTTGGCAGCCGGGCTCTGCGAGAGAGAGATACACAGTGTTGCCCCTTTACCAAGCCAAGCTTTTGGGGAAAGCGAATGTCTGTGTGGCAGCGAATGCAGTTCCAAGGGACAGTGAAAACCAGCTACAGCATTCCGTGCTGGCAGCTTTCGTGTGGGCGCAATCGCTGGACGTTTCCAATTTGGCAGCCGGGCTCTGCGAGAGAGAGATACACAGTGTTGCCCCTTTACCAAGCCAAGCTTTTGGGGAAAGCGAATGTCTGTGTGGCAGCGAATGCAGTTCCAAGGGACAGTGAAAACCAGCTACAGCATTCCGTGCTGGCAGCTTTCGTGTGGGCGCAATCGCTGGACGTTTCCAATTTGGCAGCCGGGCTCTGCGAGAGAGAGATACACAGTGTTGCCCCTTTACCAAGCCAAGCTTTTGGGGAAAGTGAATGTCTGTGTGGCAGCGAATGCAGTTCCAAGGGACAGTGAAAACCAGCTACAGCATTCCGTGCTGGCAGCTTTCGTGTGGGCGCAATCGCTGGACGTTTCCAATTTGGCAGCCGGGCTCTGCGAGAGAGAGATACACAGTGTTGCCCCTTTACCAAGCCAAGCTTTTGGGGAAAGCGAATGTCTGTGTGGCAGCGAATGCAGTTCCAAGGGACAGTGAAAACCAGCTACAGCATTCCGTGCTGGCAGCTTTCGTGTGGGCGCAATCGATGGACGTTTCGAATTTGCCAGCCGGGCTCTGCGAGAGAGAGATACACAGTGTTGCCCCTTTACCAAGCCAAGCTTTTGGGGAAAGCGAATGTCTGTGTGGCAGCGAATGCAGTTCCAAGGGACAGTGAAAACCAGCTACAGCATTCCGTGCTGGCAGCTTTCGTGTGGGCGCAATCGCTGGACGTTTCCAATTTGGCAGCCGGGCTCTGCGAGAGAGAGATACACAGTGTTGCCCCTTTACGAACCAAAGCTTTTGGGGAAAGCGAATGTCTGTGTGGCAGCGAATGCAGTTCCAAGGGACAGTGAAAACCAGCTACAGCATTCCGTGCTGGCAGCTTTCGTGTGGGCGCAATCGCTGGACGTTTCGAATTTGGCAGCCGGGCTCTGCGAGAGAGAGATACACAGTGTTGCCCCTTTACCAAGCCAAGCTTTTGGGGAAAGCGAATGTCTGTGTGGCAGCGAATGCAGTTCCAAGGGACAGTGAAAACCAGCTACAGCATTCCGTGCTGGCAGCTTTCGTGTGGGCGCAATCGCTGGACGTTTCCAATTTGGCAGCCGGGCTCTGCGAGAGAGAGATACACAGTGTTGCCCCTTTACCAAGCCAAGCTTTTGGGGAAAGCGAATGTCTGTGTGGCAGCGAATGCAGTTCCAAGGGACAGTGAAAACCAGCTACAGCATTCCCTGCTGGCAGCTTTCGTGTGGGCGCAATCGCTGGACGTTTCCAATTTGCCAGCCGGGCTCTGCGAGAGAGAGATACACAGTGTTGCCCCTTTACCAAGCCAAGCTTTTGGGGAAAGCGAATGTCTGTGTGGCAGCGAATGCAGTTCCAAGGGACAGTGAAAACCAGCTACAGCATTCCGTGCTGGCAGCTTTCGTGTGGGCGCAATCGCTGGACGTTTCCAATTTGCCAGCCGGGCTCTGCGAGAGAGAGATACACAGTGTTGCCCCTTTACCAAGCCAAGCTTTTGGGGAAAGCGAATGTCTGTGTGGCAGCGAATGCAGTTCCAAGGGACAGTGAAAACCAGCTACAGCATTCCGTGCTGGCAGCTTTCGTGTGGGCGCAATCGCTGGACGTTTCCAATTTGGCAGCCGGGCTCTGCGAGAGAGAGATACACAGTGTTGCCCCTTTACCAAGCCAAGCTTTTGGGGAAAGCAAATGTCTGTGTGGCAGCGAATGCAGTTCCAAGGGACAGTGAAAACCAGCTACAGCATTCCGTGATGGCAGCTTTCGTGTGGGCGCAATCTCTGGACGTTTCCAATTTGGCAGCCGGGCTCTGCGAGAGAGAGATACACAGTGTTGCCCCTTTACGAACCAAAGCTTTTGGGGAAAGCGAATGTCTGTGTGGCAGCGAATGCAGTTCCAAGGGACAGTGAAAACCAGCTACAGCATTCCGTGCTGGCAGCTTTCGTGTGGGCGCAATCGCTGGACGTTTCGAATTTGGCAGCCGGGCTCTGCAAGAGAGAGATACACAGTGTTGCCCCTTTACCAAGCCAAGCTTTTGGGGAAAGCGAATGTCTGTGTGGCAGCGAATGCAGTTCCAAGGGACAGTGAAAACCAGCTACAGCATTCCGTGCTGGCAGCTTTCGTGTGGGCGCAATCGCTGGACGTTTCCAATTTGGCAGCCGGGCTCTGCGAGAGAGAGATACACAGTGTTGCCCCTTTACGAACCAAAGCTTTTGGGGAAAGCGAATGTCTGTGTGGCAGCGAATGCAGTTCCAAGGGACAGTGAAAACCAGCTACAGCATTCCGTGCTGGCAGCTTTCGTGTGGGCGCAATCGCTGGACGTTTCGAATTTGGCAGCCGGGCTCTGCGAGAGAGAGATACACAGTGTTGCCCCTTTACCAAGCCAAGCTTTTGGGGAAAGCGAATGTCTGTGTGGCAGCGAATGCAGTTCCAAGGGACAGTGAAAACCAGCTACAGCATTCCGTGCTGGCAGCTTTCGTGTGGGCGCAATCGCTGGACGTTTCCAATTTGGCAGACGGGCTCTGCCAGAGAGAGATACACAGTGTTGCCCCTTTACCAAGCCAAGCTTTTGGGGAAAGCGAATGTCTGTGTGGCAGCGAATGCAGTTCCAAGGGACAGTGAAAACCAGCTACAGCATTCCCTGCTGGCAGCTTTCGTGTGGGCGCAATCGCTGGACGTTTCCAATTTGGCAGCCGGGCTCTGCGAGAGAGAGATACACAGTGTTGCCCCTTTACCAAGCCAAGCTTTTGGGGAAAGCGAATGTCTGTGTGGCAGCGAATGCAGTTCCAAGGGACAGTGAAAACCAGCTACAGCATTCCGTGCTGGCAGCTTTCGTGTGGGCGCAATCGCTGGACGTTTCCAATTTGGCAGCCGGGCTCTGCGAGAGAGAGATACACAGTGTTGCCCCTTTACCAAGCCAAGCTTTTGGGGAAAGCGAATGTCTGTGTGGCAGCGAATGCAGTTCCAAGGGACAGTGAAAACCAGCTACAGCATTCCGTGATGGCAGCTTTCGTGTGGGCGCAATCTCTGGACGTTTCCAATTTGGCAGCCGGGCTCTGCGAGAGAGAGATACACAGTGTTGCCCCTTTACGAACCAAAGCTTTTGGGGAAAGCGAATGTCTGTGTGGCAGCGAATGCAGTTCCAAGGGACAGTGAAAACCAGCTACAGCATTCCGTGCTGGCAGCTTTCGTGTGGGCGCAATCGCTGGACGTTTCGAATTTGGCAGCCGGGCTCTGCAAGAGAGAGATACACAGTGTTGCCCCTTTACCAAGCCAAGCTTTTGGGGAAAGCGAATGTCTGTGTGGCAGCGAATGCAGTTCCAAGGGACAGTGAAAACCAGCTACAGCATTCCGTGCTGGCAGCTTTCGTGTGGGCGCAATCGCTGGACGTTTCGAATTTGGCAGCCGGGCTCTGCGAGAGAGAGATACACAGTGTTGCCCCTTTACCAAGCCAAGCTTTTGGGGAAAGCGAATGTCTGTGTGGCAGCGAATGCAGTTCCAAGGGACAGTGAAAACCAGCTACAGCATTCCGTGCTGGCAGCTTTCGTGTGGGCGCAATCGCTGGACGTTTCGAATTTGGCAGCCGGGCTCTGCAAGAGAGAGATACACAGTGTTGCCCCTTTACCAAGCCAAGCTTTTGGGGAAAGCGAATGTCTGTGTGGCAGCGAATGCAGTTCCAAGGGACAGTGAAAACCAGCTACAGCATTCCGTGCTGGCAGCTTTCGTGTGGGCGCAATCGCTGGACGTTTCGAATTTGCCAGCCGGGCTCTGCGAGAGAGAGATACACAGTGTTGCCCCTTTACCAAGCCAAGCTTTTGGGGAAAGCGAATGTCTGTGTGGCAGCGAATGCAGTTCCAAGGGACAGTGAAAACCAGCTACAGCATTCCGTGCTGGCAGCTTTCGTGTGGGCGCAATCGCTGGACGTTTCGAATTTGGCAGCCGGGCTCTGCGAGAGAGAGATACACAGTGTTGCCCCTTTACCAAGCCAAGCTTTTGGGGAAAGCGAATGTCTGTGTGGCAGCGAATGCAGTTCCAAGGGACAGTGAAAACCAGCTACAGCATTCCGTGCTGGCAGCTTTCGTGTGGGCGCAATCGCTGGACGTTTCGAATTTGGCAGCCGGGCTCTGCAAGAGAGAGATACACAGTGTTGCCCCTTTACCAAGCCAAGCTTTTGGGGAAAGCGAATGTCTGTGTGGCAGCGAATGCAGTTCCAAGGGACAGTGAAAACCAGCTACAGCATTCCGTGCTGGCAGCTTTCGTGTGGGCGCAATCGCTGGACGTTTCCAATTTGGCAGACGGGCTCTGCGAGAGAGAGATACACAGTGTTGCCCCTTTACCAAGCCAAGCTTTTGGGGAAAGCGAATGTCTGTGTGGCAGCGAATGCAATTCCAAGGGACAGTGAAAAGCAGCTACAGCATTCCGTGATGGCAGCTTTCGTGTGGGCGCAATCGATGGACGTTTCGAATTTGCCAGCCGTGCTCTGCGAGAGAGAGATACACAGTGTTGCCCCTTTACCAAGCCAAGCTTTTGGGGAAAGCGAATGTCTGTGTGGCAGCGAATGCAGTTCCAAGGGACAGTGAAAACCAGCTACAGCATTCCGTGCTGGCAGCTTTCGTGTGGGCGCAATCGCTGGACGTTTCCAATTTGGCAGCCGGGCTCTGCGAGAGAGAGATACACAGTGTTGCCCCTTTACCAAGCCAAGCTTTTGGGGAAAGCGAATGTCTGTGTGGCAGCGAATGCAGTTCCAAGGGACAGTGAAAACCAGCTACAGCATTCCGTGATGGCAGCTTTCGTGTGGGCGCAATCTCTGGACGTTTCCAATTTGGCAGCCGGGCTCTGCGAGAGAGAGATACACAGTGTTGCCCCTTTACGAACCAAAGCTTTTGGGGAAAGCGAATGTCTGTGTGGCAGCGAATGCAGTTCCAAGGGACAGTGAAAACCAGCTACAGCATTCCGTGCTGGCAGCTTTCGTGTGGGCGCAATCGCTGGACGTTTCGAATTTGGCAGCCGGGCTCTGCAAGAGAGAGATACACAGTGTTGCCCCTTTACCAAGCCAAGCTTTTGGGGAAAGCGAATGTCTGTGTGGCAGCGAATGCAGTTCCAAGGGACAGTGAAAACCAGCTACAGCATTCCGTGCTGGCAGCTTTCGTGTGGGCGCAATCGCTGGACGTTTCCAATTTGGCAGCCGGGCTCTGCGAGAGAGAGATACACAGTGTTGCCCCTTTACGAACCAAAGCTTTTGGGGAAAGCGAATGTCTGTGTGGCAGCGAATGCAGTTCCAAGGGACAGTGAAAACCAGCTACAGCATTCCGTGCTGGCAGCTTTCGTGTGGGCGCAATCGCTGGACGTTTCGAATTTGGCAGCCGGGCTCTGCGAGAGAGAGATACACAGTGTTGCCCCTTTACCAAGCCAAGCTTTTGGGGAAAGCGAATGTCTGTGTGGCAGCGAATGCAGTTCCAAGGGACAGTGAAAACCAGCTACAGCATTCCGTGCTGGCAGCTTTCGTGTGGGCGCAATCGCTGGACGTTTCCAATTTGGCAGACGGGCTCTGCCAGAGAGAGATACACAGTGTTGCCCCTTTACCAAGCCAAGCTTTTGGGGAAAGCGAATGTCTGTGTGGCAGCGAATGCAGTTCCAAGGGACAGTGAAAACCAGCTACAGCATTCCCTGCTGGCAGCTTTCGTGTGGGCGCAATCGCTGGACGTTTCCAATTTGGCAGCCGGGCTCTGCGAGAGAGAGATACACAGTGTTGCCCCTTTACCAAGCCAAGCTTTTGGGGAAAGCGAATGTCTGTGTGGCAGCGAATGCAGTTCCAAGGGACAGTGAAAACCAGCTACAGCATTCCGTGCTGGCAGCTTTCGTGTGGGCGCAATCGCTGGACGTTTCCAATTTGGCAGCCGGGCTCTGCGAGAGAGAGATACACAGTGTTGCCCCTTTACCAAGCCAAGCTTTTGGGGAAAGCGAATGTCTGTGTGGCAGCGAATGCAGTTCCAAGGGACAGTGAAAACCAGCTACAGCATTCCGTGATGGCAGCTTTCGTGTGGGCGCAATCTCTGGACGTTTCCAATTTGGCAGCCGGGCTCTGCCAGAGAGAGATACACAGTGTTGCCCCTTTACGAACCAAAGCTTTTGGGGAAAGCGAATGTCTGTGTGGCAGCGAATGCAGTTCCAAGGGACAGTGAAAACCAGCTACAGCATTCCGTGCTGGCAGCTTTCGTGTGGGCGCAATCGCTGGACGTTTCGAATTTGGCAGCCGGGCTCTGCAAGAGAGAGATACACAGTGTTGCCCCTTTACCAAGCCAAGCTTTTGGGGAAAGCGAATGTCTGTGTGGCAGCGAATGCAGTTCCAAGGGACAGTGAAAACCAGCTACAGCATTCCGTGCTGGCAGCTTTCGTGTGGGCGCAATCGCTGGACGTTTCGAATTTGGCAGCCGGGCTCTGCAAGAGAGAGATACACAGTGTTGCCCCTTTACCAAGCCAAGCTTTTGGGGAAAGCGAATGTCTGTGTGGCAGCGAATGCAGTTCCAAGGGACAGTGAAAACCAGCTACAGCATTCCGTGCTGGCAGCTTTCGTGTGGGCGCAATCGCTGGACGTTTCGAATTTGCCAGCCGGGCTCTGCGAGAGAGAGATACACAGTGTTGCCCCTTTACCAAGCCAAGCTTTTGGGGAAAGCGAATGTCTGTGTGGCAGCGAATGCAGTTCCAAGGGACAGTGAAAACCAGCTACAGCATTCCGTGCTGGCAGCTTTCGTGTGGGCGCAATCGCTGGACGTTTCGAATTTGGCAGCCGGGCTCTGCGAGAGAGAGATACACAGTGTTGCCCCTTTACCAAGCCAAGCTTTTGGGGAAAGCGAATGTCTGTGTGGCAGCGAATGCAGTTCCAAGGGACAGTGAAAACCAGCTACAGCATTCCGTGCTGGCAGCTTTCGTGTGGGCGCAATCGCTGGACGTTTCCAATTTGGCAGCCGGGCTCTGCGAGAGAGAGATACACAGTGTTGCCCCTTTACCAAGCCAAGCTTTTGGGGAAAGCGAATGTCTGTGTGGCAGCGAATGCAATTCCAAGGGACAGTGAAAAGCAGCTACAGCATTCCGTGCTGGCAGCTTTCGTGTGGGCGCAATCGATGGACGTTTCGAATTTGCCAGCCGTGCTCTGCGAGAGAGAGATACACAGTGTTGCCCCTTTACCAAGCCAAGCTTTTGGGGAAAGCGAATGTCTGTGTGGCAGCGAATGCAGTTCCAAGGGACAGTGAAAACCAGCTACAGCATTCCGTGCTGGCAGCTTTCGTGTGGGCGCAATCGCTGGACGTTTCGAATTTGGCAGCCGGGCTCTGCGAGAGAGAGATACACAGTGTTGCCCCTTTACCAAGCCAAACTTTTGGGGAAAGCGAATGTCTGTGTGGCAGCGAATGCAGTTCCAAGGGACAGTGAAAACCAGCTACAGCATTCCGTGCTGGCAGCTTTCGTGTGGGCGCAATCGCTGGACGTTTCCAATTTGGCAGCCGGGCTCTGCGAGAGAGAGATACACAGTGTTGCCCCTTTACCAAGCCAAGCTTTTGGGGAAAGCGAATGTCTGTGTGGCAGCGAATGCAGTTCCAAGGGACAGTGAAAACCAGCTACAGCATTCCGTGCTGGCAGCTTTCGTGTGGGCGCAATCGCTGGACGTTTCCAATTTGCCAGCCGGGCTCTGCGAGAGAGAGATACACAGTGTTGCCCCTTTACCAAGCCAAGCTTTTGGGGAAAGCGAATGTCTGTGTGGCAGCGAATGCAGTTCCAAGGGACAGTGAAAACCAGCTACAGCATTCCGTGCTGGCAGCTTTCGTGTGGGCGCAATCGCTGGACGTTTCGAATTTGGCAGCCGGGCTCTGCGAGAGAGAGATACACAGTGTTGCCCCTTTACCAAGCCAAGCTTTTGGGGAAAGCGAATGTCTGTGTGGCAGCGAATGCAGTTCCAAGGGACAGTGAAAACCAGCTACAGCATTCCGTGCTGGCAGCTTTCGTGTGGGCGCAATCGCTGGACGTTTCCAATTTGGCAGCCGGGCTCTGCGAGAGAGAGATACACAGTGTTGCCCCTTTACCAAGCCAAGCTTTTGGGGAAAGCGAATGTCTGTGTGGCAGCGAATGCAGTTCCAAGGGACAGTGAAAACCAGCTACAGCATTCCGTGCTGGCAGCTTTCGTGTGGGCGCAATCGCTGGACGTTTCCAATTTGGCAGCCGGGCTCTGCGAGAGAGAGATACACAGTGTTGCCCCTTTACCAAGCCAAGCTTTTGGGGAAAGCGAATGTCTGTGTGGCAGCGAATGCAGTTCCAAGGGACAGTGAAAACCAGCTACAGCATTCCGTGCTGGCAGCTTTCGTGTGGGCGCAATCGCTGGACGTTTCGAATTTGGCAGCCGGGCTCTGCGAGAGAGAGATACACAGTGTTGCCCCTTTACCAAGCCAAGCTTTTGGGGAAAGCGAATGTCTGTGTGGCAGCGAATGCAGTTCCAAGGGACAGTGAAAACCAGCTACAGCATTCCGTGCTGGCAGCTTTCGTGTGGGCGCAATCGCTGGACGTTTCGAATTTGGCAGCCGGGCTCTGCGAGAGAGAGATACACAGTGTTGCCCCTTTACCAAGCCAAGCTTTTGGGGAAAGCGAATGTCTGTGTGGCAGCGAATGCAGTTCCAAGGGACAGTGAAAAGCAGCTACAGCATTCCGTGCTGGCAGCTTTCGTGTGGGCGCAATCGCTGGACGTTTCCAATTTGGCAGCCGGGCTCTGCGAGAGAGAGATACACAGTGTTGCCCCTTTACCAAGCCAAGCTTTTGGGGAAAGCGAATGTCTGTGTGGCAGCGAATGCAGTTCCAAGGGACAGTGAAAACCAGCTACAGCATTCCGTGCTGGCAGCTTTCGTGTGGGCGCAATCGCTGGACGTTTCGAATTTGGCAGCCGGGCTCTGCAAGAGAGAGATACACAGTGTTGCCCCTTTACCAAGCCAAGCTTTTGGGGAAAGCGAATGTCTGTGTGGCAGCGAATGCAGTTCCAAGGGACAGTGAAAACCAGCTACAGCATTCCGTGCTGGCAGCTTTCGTGTGGGCGCAATCGCTGGACGTTTCCAATTTGGCAGCCGGGCTCTGCGAGAGAGAGATACACAGTGTTGCCCCTTTACCAAGCCAAGCTTTTGGGGAAAGCGAATGTCTGTGTGGCAGCGAATGCAATTCCAAGGGACAGTGAAAAGCAGCTACAGCATTCCGTGCTGGCAGCTTTCGTGTGGGCGCAATCGATGGACGTTTCGAATTTGGCAGCCGTGCTCTGCGAGAGAGAGATACACAGTGTTGCCCCTTTACCAAGCCAAGCTTTTGGGGAAAGCGAATGTCTGTGTGGCAGCGAATGCAGTTCCAAGGGACAGTGAAAACCAGCTACAGCATTCCGTGCTGGCAGCTTTCGTGTGGGCGCAATCGCTGGACGTTTCGAATTTGGCAGCCGGGCTCTGCGAGAGAGAGATACACAGTGTTGCCCCTTTACCAAGCCAAACTTTTGGGGAAAGCGAATGTCTGTGTGGCAGCGAATGCAGTTCCAAGGGACAGTGAAAACCAGCTACAGCATTCCGTGCTGGCAGCTTTCGTGTGGGCGCAATCGCTGGACGTTTCCAATTTGGCAGCCGGGCTCTGCGAGAGAGAGATACACAGTGTTGCCCCTTTACCAAGCCAAGCTTTTGGGGAAAGCGAATGTCTGTGTGGCAGCGAATGCAGTTCCAAGGGACAGTGAAAACCAGCTACAGCATTCCGTGCTGGCAGCTTTCGTGTGGGCGCAATCGCTGGACGTTTCCAATTTGGCAGCCGGGCTCTGCAAGAGAGAGATACACAGTGTTGCCCCTTTACCAAGCCAAGCTTTTGGGGAAAGCGAATGTCTGTGTGGCAGCGAATGCAGTTCCAAGGGACAGTGAAAACCAGCTACAGCATTCCGTGCTGGCAGCTTTCGTGTGGGCGCAATCGCTGGACGTTTCCAATTTGGCAGCCGGGCTCTGCGAGAGAGAGATACACAGTGTTGCCCCTTTACCAAGCCAAGCTTTTGGGGAAAGCGAATGTCTGTGTGGCAGCGAATGCAATTCCAAGGGACAGTGAAAAGCAGCTACAGCATTCCGTGCTGGCAGCTTTCGTGTGGGCGCAATCGATGGACGTTTCGAATTTGCCAGCCGTGCTCTGCGAGAGAGAGATACACAGTGTTGCCCCTTTACCAAGCCAAGCTTTTGGGGAAAGCGAATGTCTGTGTGGCAGCGAATGCAGTTCCAAGGGACAGTGAAAACCAGCTACAGCATTCCGTGCTGGCAGCTTTCGTGTGGGCGCAATCGCTGGACGTTTCGAATTTGGCAGCCGGGCTCTGCGAGAGAGAGATACACAGTGTTGCCCCTTTACCAAGCCAAGCTTTTGGGGAAAGCGAATGTCTGTGTGGCAGCGAATGCAGTTCCAAGGGACAGTGAAAAGCAGCTACAGCATTCCGTGCTGGCAGCTTTCGTGTGGGCGCAATCGCTGGACGTTTCCAATTTGGCAGCCGGGCTCTGCGAGAGAGAGATACACAGTGTTGCCCCTTTACCAAGCCAAGCTTTTGGGGAAAGCGAATGTCTGTGTGGCAGCGAATGCAGTTCCAAGGGACAGTGAAAACCAGCTACAGCATTCCGTGCTGGCAGCTTTCGTGTGGGCGCAATCGCTGGACGTTTCGAATTTGGCAGCCGGGCTCTGCGAGAGAGAGATACACAGTGTTGCCCCTTTACCAAGCCAAACTTTTGGGGAAAGCGAATGTCTGTGTGGCAGCGAATGCAGTTCCAAGGGACAGTGAAAACCAGCTACAGCATTCCGTGCTGGCAGCTTTCGTGTGGGCGCAATCGCTGGACGTTTCCAATTTGGCAGCCGGGCTCTGCGAGAGAGAGATACACAGTGTTGCCCCTTTACCAAGCGAAGCTTTTGGGGAAAGCGAATGTCTGTGTGGCAGCGAATGCAGTTCCAAGGGACAGTGAAAACCAGCTACAGCATTCCGTGCTGGCAGCTTTCGTGTGGGCGCAATCGCTGGACGTTTCCAATTTGGCAGCCGGGCTCTGCAAGAGAGAGATACACAGTGTTGCCCCTTTACCAAGCCAAGCTTTTGGGGAAAGCGAATGTCTGTGTGGCAGCGAATGCAGTTCCAAGGGACAGTGAAAACCAGCTACAGCATTCCGTGCTGGCAGCTTTCGTGTGGGCGCAATCGCTGGACGTTTCCAATTTGGCAGCCGGGCTCTGCGAGAGAGAGATACACAGTGTTGCCCCTTTACCAAGCCAAGCTTTTGGGGAAAGCGAATGTCTGTGTGGCAGCGAATGCAATTCCAAGGGACAGTGAAAACCAGCTACAGCATTCCGTGCTGGCAGCTTTCGTGTGGGCGCAATCGATGGACGTTTCGAATTTGCCAGCCGTGCTCTGCGAGAGAGAGATACACAGTGTTGCCCCTTTACCAAGCCAAGCTTTTGGGGAAAGCGAATGTCTGTGTGGCAGCGAATGCAGTTCCAAGGGACAGTGAAAACCAGCTACAGCATTCCGTGCTGGCAGCTTTAGTGTGGGCGCAATCGCTGGACGTTTCGAATTTGGCAGCCGGGCTCTGCGAGAGAGAGATACACAGTGTTGCCCCTTTACCAAGCCAAGCTTTTGGGGAAAGCGAATGTCTGTGTGGCAGCGAATGCAGTTCCAAGGGACAGTGAAAACCAGCTACAGCATTCCGTGCTGGCAGCTTTCGTGTGGGCGCAATCGCTGGACGTTTCCAATTTGCCAGCCGGGCTCTGCGAGAGAGAGATACACAGTGTTGCCCCTTTACCAAGCCAAGCTTTTGGGGAAAGCGAATGTCTGTGTGGCAGCGAATGCAGTTCCAAGGGACAGTGAAAACCAGCTACAGCATTCCGTGCTGGCAGCTTTCGTGTGGGCGCAATCGCTGGACGTTTCGAATTTGGCAGCCGGGCTCTGCAAGAGAGAGATACACAGTGTTGCCCCTTTACCAAGCCAAGCTTTTGGGGAAAGCGAATGTCTGTGTGGCAGCGAATGCAGTTCCAAGGGACAGTGAAAACCAGCTACAGCATTCCGTGCTGGCAGCTTTCGTGTGGGCGCAATCGCTGGACGTTTCCAATTTGGCAGCCGGGCTCTGCGAGAGAGAGATACACAGTGTTGCCCCTTTACCAAGCCAAGCTTTTGGGGAAAGCGAATGTCTGTGTGGCAGCGAATGCAGTTCCAAGGGACAGTGAAAACCAGCTACAGCATTCCGTGCTGGCAGCTTTCGTGTGGGCGCAATCGCTGGACGTTTCCAATTTGGCAGCCGGGCTCTGCGAGAGAGAGATACACAGTGTTGCCCCTTTACCAAGCCAAGCTTTTGGGGAAAGCGAATGTCTGTGTGGCAGCGAATGCAGTTCCAAGGGACAGTGAAAACCAGCTACAGCATTCCCTGCTGGCAGCTTTCGTGTGGGCGCAATCGCTGGACGTTTCCAATTTGGCAGCCGGGCTCTGCAAGAGAGAGATACACAGTGTTGCCCCTTTACCAAGCCAAGCTTTTGGGGAAAGCGAATGTCTGTGTGGCAGCGAATGCAGTTCCAAGGGACAGTGAAAACCAGCTACAGCATTCCGTGCTGGCAGCTTTCGTGTGGGCGCAATCGCTGGACGTTTCCAATTTGGCAGCCGGGCTCTGCGAGAGAGAGATACACAGTGTTGCCCCTTTACCAAGCCAAGCTTTTGGGGAAAGCGAATGTCTGTGTGGCAGCGAATGCAGTTCCAAGGGACAGTGAAAACCAGCTACAGCATTCCGTGATGGCAGCTTTCGTGTGGGCGCAATCTCTGGACGTTTCGAATTTGGCAGCCGGGCTCTGCGAGAGAGAGATACACAGTGTTGCCCCTTTACGAACCAAAGCTTTTGGGGAAAGCGAATGTCTGTGTGGCAGCGAATGCAGTTCCAAGGGACAGTGAAAACCAGCTACAGCATTCCGTGCTGGCAGCTTTCGTGTGGGCGCAATCGCTGGACGTTTCCAATTTGGCAGCCGGGCTCTGCAAGAGAGAGATACACAGTGTTGCCCCTTTACCAAGCCAAGCTTTTGGGGAAAGCGAATGTCTGTGTGGCAGCGAATGCAGTTCCAAGGGACAGTGAAAACCAGCTACAGCATTCCGTGCTGGCAGCTTTCGTGTGGGCGCAATCGCTGGACGTTTCCAATTTGGCAGCCGGGCTCTGCGAGAGAGAGATACACAGTGTTGCCCCTTTACCAAGCCAAGCTTTTGGGGAAAGCGAATGTCTGTGTGGCAGCGAATGCAGTTCCAAGGGACAGTGAAAACCAGCTACAGCATTCCGTGCTGGCAGCTTTCGTGTGGGCGCAATCGCTGGACGTTTCCAATTTGGCAGCCGGGCTCTGCGAGAGAGAGATACACAGTGTTGCCCCTTTACCAAGCCAAGCTTTTGGGGAAAGCGAATGTCTGTGTGGCAGCGAATGCAATTCCAAGGGACAGTGAAAACCAGCTACAGCATTCCGTGCTGGCAGCTTTCGTGTGGGCGCAATCGATGGACGTTTCGAATTTGCCAGCCGTGCTCTGCGAGAGAGAGATACACAGTGTTGCCCCTTTACCAAGCCAAGCTTTTGGGGAAAGCGAATGTCTGTGTGGCAGCGAATGCAGTTCCAAGGGACAGTGAAAACCAGCTACAGCATTCCGTGCTGGCAGCTTTCGTGTGGGCGCAATCGCTGGACGTTTCGAATTTGGCAGCCGGGCTCTGCGAGAGAGAGATACACAGTGTTGCCCCTTTACCAAGCCAAGCTTTTGGGGAAAGCGAATGTCTGTGTGGCAGCGAATGCAGTTCCAAGGGACAGTGAAAACCAGCTACAGCATTCCGTGCTGGCAGCTTTCGTGTGGGCGCAATCGCTGGACGTTTCCAATTTGGCAGCCGGGCTCTGCGAGAGAGAGATACACAGTGTTGCCCCTTTACCAAGCCAAGCTTTTGGGGAAAGCGAATGTCTGTGTGGCAGCGAATGCAGTTCCAAGGGACAGTGAAAACCAGCTACAGCATTCCGTGCTGGCAGCTTTCGTGTGGGCGCAATCGCTGGACGTTTCGAATTTGGCAGCCGGGCTCTGCAAGAGAGAGATACACAGTGTTGCCCCTTTACCAAGCCAAGCTTTTGGGGAAAGCGAATGTCTGTGTGGCAGCGAATGCAGTTCCAAGGGACAGTGAAAACCAGCTACAGCATTCCGTGCTGGCAGCTTTCGTGTGGGCGCAATCGCTGGACGTTTCGAATTTGGCAGCCGGGCTCTGCGAGAGAGAGATACACAGTGTTGCCCCTTTACCAAGCCAAGCTTTTGGGGAAAGCGAATGTCTGTGTGGCAGCGAATGCAGTTCCAAGGGACAGTGAAAACCAGCTACAGCATTCCCTGCTGGCAGCTTTCGTGTGGGCGCAATCGCTGGACGTTTCCAATTTGGCAGCCGGGCTCTGCGAGAGAGAGATACACAGTGTTGCCCCTTTACCAAGCCAAGCTTTTGGGGAAAGCGAATGTCTGTGTGGCAGCGAATGCAGTTCCAAGGGACAGTGAAAACCAGCTACAGCATTCCGTGCTGGCAGCTTTCGTGTGGGCGCAATCGCTGGACGTTTCCAATTTGGCAGCCGGGCTCTGCGAGAGAGAGATACACAGTGTTGCCCCTTTACCAAGCCAAGCTTTTGGGGAAAGCGAATGTCTGTGTGGCAGCGAATGCAGTTCCAAGGGACAGTGAAAACCAGCTACAGCATTCCCTGCTGGCAGCTTTCGTGTGGGCGCAATCGCTGGACGTTTCCAATTTGGCAGCCGGGCTCTGCGAGAGAGAGATACACAGTGTTGCCCCTTTACCAAGCCAAGCTTTTGGGGAAAGCGAATGTCTGTGTGGCAGCGAATGCAGTTCCAAGGGACAGTGAAAACCAGCTACAGCATTCCGTGCTGGCAGCTTTCGTGTGGGCGCAATCGATGGACGTTTCGAATTTGCCAGCCGGGCTCTGCGAGAGAGAGATACACAGTGTTGCCCCTTTACCAAGCCAAGCTTTTGGGGAAAGCGAATGTCTGTGTGGCAGCGAATGCAGTTCCAAGGGACAGTGAAAACCAGCTACAGCATTCCGTGCTGGCAGCTTTCGTGTGGGCGCAATCGCTGGACGTTTCCAATTTGGCAGCCGGGCTCTGCGAGAGAGAGATACACAGTGTTGCCCCTTTACGAACCAAAGCTTTTGGGGAAAGCGAATGTCTGTGTGGCAGCGAATGCAGTTCCAAGGGACAGTGAAAACCAGCTACAGCATTCCGTGCTGGCAGCTTTCGTGTGGGCGCAATCGCTGGACGTTTCGAATTTGGCAGCCGGGCTCTGCGAGAGAGAGATACACAGTGTTGCCCCTTTACCAAGCCAAGCTTTTGGGGAAAGCGAATGTCTGTGTGGCAGCGAATGCAGTTCCAAGGGACAGTGAAAACCAGCTACAGCATTCCGTGCTGCCAGCTTTCGTGTGGGCGCAATCGCTGGACGTTTCCAATTTGGCAGCCGGGCTCTGCGAGAGAGAGATACACAGTGTTGCCCCTTTACCAAGCCAAGCTTTTGGGGAAAGCGAATGTCTGTGTGGCAGCGAATGCAGTTCCAAGGGACAGTGAAAACCAGCTACAGCATTCCCTGCTGGCAGCTTTCGTGTGGGCGCAATCGCTGGACGTTTCCAATTTGCCAGCCGGGCTCTGCGAGAGAGAGATACACAGTGTTGCCCCTTTACCAAGCCAAGCTTTTGGGGAAAGCGAATGTCTGTGTGGCAGCGAATGCAGTTCCAAGGGACAGTGAAAACCAGCTACAGCATTCCGTGCTGGCAGCTTTCGTGTGGGCGCAATCGCTGGACGTTTCCAATTTGGCAGCCGGGCTCTGCGAGAGAGAGATACACAGTGTTGCCCCTTTACCAAGCCAAGCTTTTGGGGAAAGCGAATGTCTGTGTGGCAGCGAATGCAGTTCCAAGGGACAGTGAAAACCAGCTACAGCATTCCGTGATGGCAGCTTTCGTGTGGGCGCAATCTCTGGACGTTTCCAATTTGGCAGCCGGGCTCTGCGAGAGAGAGATACACAGTGTTGCCCCTTTACGAACCAAAGCTTTTGGGGAAAGCGAATGTCTGTGTGGCAGCGAATGCAGTTCCAAGGGACAGTGAAAACCAGCTACAGCATTCCGTGCTGGCAGCTTTCGTGTGGGCGCAATCGCTGGACGTTTCGAATTTGGCAGCCGGGCTCTGCGAGAGAGAGATACACAGTGTTGCCCCTTTACCAAGCCAAGCTTTTGGGGAAAGCGAATGTCTGTGTGGCAGCGAATGCAGTTCCAAGGGACAGTGAAAACCAGCTACAGCATTCCGTGCTGGCAGCTTTCGTGTGGGCGCAATCGCTGGACGTTTCGAATTTGGCAGCCGGGCTCTGCAAGAGAGAGATACACAGTGTTGCCCCTTTACCAAGCCAAGCTTTTGGGGAAAGCGAATGTCTGTGTGGCAGCGAATGCAGTTCCAAGGGACAGTGAAAACCAGCTACAGCATTCCGTGCTGGCAGCTTTCGTGTGGGCGCAATCGCTGGACGTTTCGAATTTGCCAGCCGGGCTCTGCGAGAGAGAGATACACAGTGTTGCCCCTTTACCAAGCCAAGCTTTTGGGGAAAGCGAATGTCTGTGTGGCAGCGAATGCAGTTCCAAGGGACAGTGAAAACCAGCTACAGCATTCCGTGCTGGCAGCTTTCGTGTGGGCGCAATCGCTGGACGTTTCGAATTTGGCAGCCGGGCTCTGCGAGAGAGAGATACACAGTGTTGCCCCTTTACCAAGCCAAGCTTTTGGGGAAAGCGAATGTCTGTGTGGCAGCGAATGCAGTTCCAAGGGACAGTGAAAACCAGCTACAGCATTCCGTGCTGGCAGCTTTCGTGTGGGCGCAATCGCTGGACGTTTCCAATTTGGCAGCCGGGCTCTGCGAGAGAGAGATACACAGTGTTGCCCCTTTACCAAGCCAAGCTTTTGGGGAAAGCGAATGTCTGTGTGGCAGCGAATGCAATTCCAAGGGACAGTGAAAAGCAGCTACAGCATTCCGTGCTGGCAGCTTTCGTGTGGGCGCAATCGATGGACGTTTCGAATTTGCCAGCCGTGCTCTGCGAGAGAGAGATACACAGTGTTGCCCCTTTACCAAGCCAAGCTTTTGGGGAAAGCGAATGTCTGTGTGGCAGCGAATGCAGTTCCAAGGGACAGTGAAAACCAGCTACAGCATTCCGTGCTGGCAGCTTTCGTGTGGGCGCAATCGCTGGACGTTTCGAATTTGGCAGCCGGGCTCTGCGAGAGAGAGATACACAGTGTTGCCCCTTTACCAAGCCAAACTTTTGGGGAAAGCGAATGTCTGTGTGGCAGCGAATGCAGTTCCAAGGGACAGTGAAAACCAGCTACAGCATTCCGTGCTGGCAGCTTTCGTGTGGGCGCAATCGCTGGACGTTTCCAATTTGGCAGCCGGGCTCTGCGAGAGAGAGATACACAGTGTTGCCCCTTTACCAAGCCAAGCTTTTGGGGAAAGCGAATGTCTGTGTGGCAGCGAATGCAGTTCCAAGGGACAGTGAAAACCAGCTACAGCATTCCGTGCTGGCAGCTTTCGTGTGGGCGCAATCGCTGGACGTTTCCAATTTGGCAGCCGGGCTCTGCAAGAGAGAGATACACAGTGTTGCCCCTTTACCAAGCCAAGCTTTTGGGGAAAGCGAATGTCTGTGTGGCAGCGAATGCAGTTCCAAGGGACAGTGAAAACCAGCTACAGCATTCCGTGCTGGCAGCTTTCGTGTGGGCGCAATCGCTGGACGTTTCCAATTTGGCAGACGGGCTCTGCGAGAGAGAGATACACAGTGTTGCCCCTTTACCAAGCCAAGCTTTTGGGGAAAGCGAATGTCTGTGTGGCAGCGAATGCAATTCCAAGGGACAGTGAAAAGCAGCTACAGCATTCCGTGCTGGCAGCTTTCGTGTGGGCGCAATCGATGGACGTTTCGAATTTGCCAGCCGTGCTCTGCGAGAGAGAGATACACAGTGTTGCCCCTTTACCAAGCCAAGCTTTTGGGGAAAGCGAATGTCTGTGTGGCAGCGAATGCAGTTCCAAGGGACAGTGAAAACCAGCTACAGCATTCCGTGCTGGCAGCTTTAGTGTGGGCGCAATCGCTGGACGTTTCGAATTTGGCAGCCGGGCTCTGCGAGAGAGAGATACACAGTGTTGCCCCTTTACCAAGCCAAGCTTTTGGGGAAAGCGAATGTCTGTGTGGCAGCGAATGCAGTTCCAAGGGACAGTGAAAACCAGCTACAGCATTCCGTGCTGGCAGCTTTCGTGTGGGCGCAATCGCTGGACGTTTCCAATTTGCCAGCCGGGCTCTGCGAGAGAGAGATACACAGTGTTGCCCCTTTACCAAGCCAAGCTTTTGGGGAAAGCGAATGTCTGTGTGGCAGCGAATGCAGTTCCAAGGGACAGTGAAAACCAGCTACAGCATTCCGTGCTGGCAGCTTTCGTGTGGGCGCAATCGCTGGACGTTTCCAATTTGGCAGCCGGGCTCTGCGAGAGAGAGATACACAGTGTTGCCCCTTTACCAAGCCAAGCTTTTGGGGAAAGCGAATGTCTGTGTGGCAGCGAATGCAGTTCCAAGGGACAGTGAAAACCAGCTACAGCATTCCGTGCTGGCAGCTTTCGTGTGGGCGCAATCGCTGGACGTTTCGAATTTGGCAGCCGGGCTCTGCAAGAGAGAGATACACAGTGTTGCCCCTTTACCAAGCCAAGCTTTTGGGGAAAGCGAATGTCTGTGTGGCAGCGAATGCAGTTCCAAGGGACAGTGAAAACCAGCTACAGCATTCCGTGCTGGCAGCTTTCGTGTGGGCGCAATCGCTGGACGTTTCCAATTTGGCAGCCGGGCTCTGCGAGAGAGAGATACACAGTGTTGCCCCTTTACGAACCAAAGCTTTTGGGGAAAGCGAATGTCTGTGTGGCAGCGAATGCAGTTCCAAGGGACAGTGAAAACCAGCTACAGCATTCCGTGCTGGCAGCTTTCGTGTGGGCGCAATCGCTGGACGTTTCGAATTTGGCAGCCGGGCTCTGCGAGAGAGAGATACACAGTGTTGCCCCTTTACCAAGCCAAGCTTTTGGGGAAAGCGAATGTCTGTGTGGCAGCGAATGCAGTTCCAAGGGACAGTGAAAACCAGCTACAGCATTCCGTGCTGGCAGCTTTCGTGTGGGCGCAATCGCTGGACGTTTCCAATTTGGCAGCCGGGCTCTGCCAGAGAGAGATACACAGTGTTGCCCCTTTACCAAGCCAAGCTTTTGGGGAAAGCGAATGTCTGTGTGGCAGCGAATGCAGTTCCAAGGGACAGTGAAAACCAGCTACAGCATTCCCTGCTGGCAGCTTTCGTGTGGGCGCAATCGCTGGACGTTTCCAATTTGGCAGCCGGGCTCTGCGAGAGAGAGATACACAGTGTTGCCCCTTTACCAAGCCAAGCTTTTGGGGAAAGCGAATGTCTGTGTGGCAGCGAATGCAGTTCCAAGGGACAGTGAAAACCAGCTACAGCATTCCGTGCTGGCAGCTTTCGTGTGGGCGCAATCGCTGGACGTTTCGAATTTGGCAGCCGGGCTCTGCGAGAGAGAGATACACAGTGTTGCCCCTTTACCAAGCCAAGCTTTTGGGGAAAGCGAATGTCTGTGTGGCAGCGAATGCAGTTCCAAGGGACAGTGAAAACCAGCTACAGCATTCCGTGATGGCAGCTTTCGTGTGGGCGCAATCTCTGGACGTTTCCAATTTGGCAGCCGGGCTCTGCGAGAGAGAGATACACAGTGTTGCCCCTTTACGAACCAAAGCTTTTGGGGAAAGCGAATGTCTGTGTGGCAGCGAATGCAGTTCCAAGGGACAGTGAAAACCAGCTACAGCATTCCGTGCTGGCAGATTTCGTGTGGGCGCAATCGCTGGACGTTTCGAATTTGGCAGCCGGGCTCTGCAAGAGAGAGATACACAGTGTTGCCCCTTTACCAAGCCAAGCTTTTGGGGAAAGCGAATGTCTGTGTGGCAGCGAATGCAGTTCCAAGGGACAGTGAAAACCAGCTACAGCATTCCGTGCTGGCAGCTTTCGTGTGGGCGCAATCGCTGGACGTTTCGAATTTGGCAGCCGGGCTCTGCGAGAGAGAGATACACAGTGTTGCCCCTTTACCAAGCCAAGCTTTTGGGGAAAGCGAATGTCTGTGTGGCAGCGAATGCAGTTCCAAGGGACAGTGAAAACCAGCTACAGCATTCCGTGCTGGCAGCTTTCGTGTGGGCGCAATCGCTGGACGTTTCGAATTTGGCAGCCGGGCTCTGCAAGAGAGAGATACACAGTGTTGCCCCTTTACCAAGCCAAGCTTTTGGGGAAAGCGAATGTCTGTGTGGCAGCGAATGCAGTTCCAAGGGACAGTGAAAACCAGCTACAGCATTCCGTGCTGGCAGCTTTCGTGTGGGCGCAATCGCTGGACGTTTCGAATTTGCCAGCCGTGCTCTGCGAGAGAGAGATACACAGTGTTGCCCCTTTACCAAGCCAAGCTTTTGGGGAAAGCGAATGTCTGTGTGGCAGCGAATGCAGTTCCAAGGGACAGTGAAAACCAGCTACAGCATTCCGTGCTGGCAGCTTTCGTGTGGGCGCAATCGCTGGACGTTTCGAATTTGGCAGCCGGGCTCTGCGAGAGAGAGATACACAGTGTTGCCCCTTTACCAAGCCAAGCTTTTGGGGAAAGCGAATGTCTGTGTGGCAGCGAATGCAGTTCCAAGGGACAGTGAAAACCAGCTACAGCATTCCGTGCTGGCAGCTTTCGTGTGGGCGCAATCGCTGGACGTTTCGAATTTGGCAGCTGGGCTCTGCAAGAGAGAGATACACAGTGTTGCCCCTTTACCAAGCCAAGCTTTTGGGGAAAGCGAATGTCTGTGTGGCAGCGAATGCAGTTCCAAGGGACAGTGAAAACCAGCTACAGCATTCCGTGCTGGCAGCTTTCGTGTGGGCGCAATCGCTGGACGTTTCCAATTTGGCAGCCGGGCTCTGCGAGAGAGAGATACACAGTGTTGCCCCTTTACCAAGCCAAGCTTTTGGGGAAAGCGAATGTCTGTGTGGCAGCGAATGCAATTCCAAGGGACAGTGAAAAGCAGCTACAGCATTCCGTGCTGGCAGCTTTCGTGTGGGCGCAATCGATGGACGTTTCGAATTTGCCAGCCGTGCTCTGCGAGAGAGAGATACACAGTGTTGCCCCTTTACCAAGCCAAGCTTTTGGGGAAAGCGAATGTCTGTGTGGCAGCGAATGCAGTTCCAAGGGACAGTGAAAACCAGCTACAGCATTCCGTGCTGGCAGCTTTCGTGTGGGCGCAATCGCTGGACGTTTCGAATTTGGCAGCCGGGCTCTGCGAGAGAGAGATACACAGTGTTGCCCCTTTACCAAGCCAAACTTTTGGGGAAAGCGAATGTCTGTGTGGCAGCGAATGCAGTTCCAAGGGACAGTGAAAACCAGCTACAGCATTCCGTGCTGGCAGCTTTCGTGTGGGCGCAATCGCTGGACGTTTCGAATTTGGCAGCCGGGCTCTGCGAGAGAGAGATACACAGTGTTGCCCCTTTACCAAGCCAAGCTTTTGGGGAAAGCGAATGTCTGTGTGGCAGCGAATGCAGTTCCAAGGGACAGTGAAAACCAGCTACAGCATTCCGTGCTGGCAGCTTTCGTGTGGGCGCAATCGCTGGACGTTTCGAATTTGGCAGCCGGGCTCTGCAAGAGAGAGATACACAGTGTTGCCCCTTTACCAAGCCAAGCTTTTGGGGAAAGCGAATGTCTGTGTGGCAGCGAATGCAGTTCCAAGGGACAGTGAAAACCAGCTACAGCATTCCGTGCTGGCAGCTTTCGTGTGGGCGCAATCGCTGGACGTTTCCAATTTGGCAGCCGGGCTCTGCGAGAGAGAGATACACAGTGTTGCCCCTTTACGAACCAAAGCTTTTGGGGAAAGCGAATGTCTGTGTGGCAGCGAATGCAGTTCCAAGGGACAGTGAAAACCAGCTACAGCATTCCGTGCTGGCAGCTTTCGTGTGGGCGCAATCGCTGGACGTTTCGAATTTGGCAGCCGGGCTCTGCGAGAGAGAGATACACAGTGTTGCCCCTTTACCAAGCCAAGCTTTTGGGGAAAGCGAATGTCTGTGTGGCAGCGAATGCAGTTCCAAGGGACAGTGAAAACCAGCTACAGCATTCCGTGCTGGCAGCTTTCGTGTGGGCGCAATCGCTGGACGTTTCCAATTTGGCAGCCGGGCTCTGCCAGAGAGAGATACACAGTGTTGCCCCTTTACCAAGCCAAGCTTTTGGGGAAAGCGAATGTCTGTGTGGCAGCGAATGCAGTTCCAAGGGACAGTGAAAACCAGCTACAGCATTCCCTGCTGGCAGCTTTCGTGTGGGCGCAATCGCTGGACGTTTCCAATTTGGCAGCCGGGCTCTGCGAGAGAGAGATACACAGTGTTGCCCCTTTACCAAGCCAAGCTTTTGGGGAAAGCGAATGTCTGTGTGGCAGCGAATGCAGTTCCAAGGGACAGTGAAAACCAGCTACAGCATTCCGTGCTGGCAGCTTTCGTGTGGGCGCAATCGCTGGACGTTTCCAATTTGGCAGCCGGGCTCTGCGAGAGAGAGATACACAGTGTTGCCCCTTTACCAAGCCAAGCTTTTGGGGAAAGCGAATGTCTGTGTGGCAGCGAATGCAGTTCCAAGGGACAGTGAAAACCAGCTACAGCATTCCGTGATGGCAGCTTTCGTGTGGGCGCAATCTCTGGACGTTTCCAATTTGGCAGCCGGGCTCTGCGAGAGAGAGATACACAGTGTTGCCCCTTTACGAACCAAAGCTTTTGGGGAAAGCGAATGTCTGTGTGGCAGCGAATGCAGTTCCAAGGGACAGTGAAAACCAGCTACAGCATTCCGTGCTGGCAGCTTTCGTGTGGGCGCAATCGCTGGACGTTTCGAATTTGGCAGCCGGGCTCTGCGAGAGAGAGATACACAGTGTTGCCCCTTTACCAAGCCAAGCTTTTGGGGAAAGCGAATGTCTGTGTGGCAGCGAATGCAGTTCCAAGGGACAGTGAAAACCAGCTACAGCATTCCGTGCTGGCAGCTTTCGTGTGGGCGCAATCGCTGGACGTTTCGAATTTGGCAGCCGGGCTCTGCAAGAGAGAGATACACAGTGTTGCCCCTTTACCAAGCCAAGCTTTTGGGGAAAGCGAATGTCTGTGTGGCAGCGAATGCAGTTCCAAGGGACAGTGAAAACCAGCTACAGCATTCCGTGCTGGCAGCTTTCGTGTGGGCGCAATCGCTGGACGTTTCGAATTTGCCAGCCGGGCTCTGCGAGAGAGAGATACACAGTGTTGCCCCTTTACCAAGCCAAGCTTTTGGGGAAAGCGAATGTCTGTGTGGCAGCGAATGCAGTTCCAAGGGACAGTGAAAACCAGCTACAGCATTCCGTGCTGGCAGCTTTCGTGTGGGCGCAATCGCTGGACGTTTCGAATTTGGCAGCCGGGCTCTGCGAGAGAGAGATACACAGTGTTGCCCCTTTACCAAGCCAAGCTTTTGGGGAAAGCGAATGTCTGTGTGGCAGCGAATGCAGTTCCAAGGGACAGTGAAAACCAGCTACAGCATTCCGTGCTGGCAGCTTTCGTGTGGGCGCAATCGCTGGACGTTTCGAATTTGGCAGCCGGGCTCTGCAAGAGAGAGATACACAGTGTTGCCCCTTTACCAAGCCAAGCTTTTGGGGAAAGCGAATGTCTGTGTGGCAGCGAATGCAGTTCCAAGGGACAGTGAAAACCAGCTACAGCATTCCGTGCTGGCAGCTTTCGTGTGGGCGCAATCGCTGGACGTTTCCAATTTGGCAGCCGGGCTCTGCGAGAGAGAGATACACAGTGTTGCCCCTTTACCAAGCCAAGCTTTTGGGGAAAGCGAATGTCTGTGTGGCAGCGAATGCAATTCCAAGGGACAGTGAAAAGCAGCTACAGCATTCCGTGCTGGCAGCTTTCGTGTGGGCGCAATCGATGGACGTTTCGAATTTGCCAGCCGTGCTCTGCGAGAGAGAGATACACAGTGTTGCCCCTTTACCAAGCCAAGCTTTTGGGGAAAGCGAATGTCTGTGTGGCAGCGAATGCAGTTCCAAGGGACAGTGAAAACCAGCTACAGCATTCCGTGCTGGCAGCTTTCGTGTGGGCGCAATCGCTGGACGTTTCGAATTTGGCAGCCGGGCTCTGCGAGAGAGAGATACACAGTGTTGCCCCTTTACCAAGCCAAACTTTTGGGGAAAGCGAATGTCTGTGTGGCAGCGAATGCAGTTCCAAGGGACAGTGAAAACCAGCTACAGCATTCCGTGCTGGCAGCTTTCGTGTGGGCGCAATCGCTGGACGTTTCCAATTTGGCAGCCGGGCTCTGCGAGAGAGAGATACACAGTGTTGCCCCTTTACCAAGCGAAGCTTTTGGGGAAAGCGAATGTCTGTGTGGCAGCGAATGCAGTTCCAAGGGACAGTGAAAACCAGCTACAGCATTCCGTGCTGGCAGCTTTCGTGTGGGCGCAATCGCTGGACGTTTCCAATTTGGCAGCCGGGCTCTGCAAGAGAGAGATACACAGTGTTGCCCCTTTACCAAGCCAAGCTTTTGGGGAAAGCGAATGTCTGTGTGGCAGCGAATGCAGTTCCAAGGGACAGTGAAAACCAGCTACAGCATTCCGTGCTGGCAGCTTTCGTGTGGGCGCAATCGCTGGACGTTTCCAATTTGGCAGCCGGGCTCTGCGAGAGAGAGATACACAGTGTTGCCCCTTTACCAAGCCAAGCTTTTGGGGAAAGCGAATGTCTGTGTGGCAGCGAATGCAATTCCAAGGGACAGTGAAAACCAGCTACAGCATTCCGTGCTGGCAGCTTTCGTGTGGGCGCAATCGATGGACGTTTCGAATTTGCCAGCCGTGCTCTGCGAGAGAGAGATACACAGTGTTGCCCCTTTACCAAGCCAAGCTTTTGGGGAAAGCGAATGTCTGTGTGGCAGCGAATGCAGTTCCAAGGGACAGTGAAAACCAGCTACAGCATTCCGTGCTGGCAGCTTTAGTGTGGGCGCAATCGCTGGACGTTTCGAATTTGGCAGCCGGGCTCTGCGAGAGAGAGATACACAGTGTTGCCCCTTTACCAAGCCAAGCTTTTGGGGAAAGCGAATGTCTGTGTGGCAGCGAATGCAGTTCCAAGGGACAGTGAAAACCAGCTACAGCATTCCGTGCTGGCAGCTTTCGTGTGGGCGCAATCGCTGGACGTTTCCAATTTGCCAGCCGGGCTCTGCGAGAGAGAGATACACAGTGTTGCCCCTTTACCAAGCCAAGCTTTTGGGGAAAGCGAATGTCTGTGTGGCAGCGAATGCAGTTCCAAGGGACAGTGAAAACCAGCTACAGCATTCCGTGCTGGCAGCTTTCGTGTGGGCGCAATCGCTGGACGTTTCGAATTTGGCAGCCGGGCTCTGCAAGAGAGAGATACACAGTGTTGCCCCTTTACCAAGCCAAGCTTTTGGGGAAAGCGAATGTCTGTGTGGCAGCGAATGCAGTTCCAAGGGACAGTGAAAACCAGCTACAGCATTCCGTGCTGGCAGCTTTCGTGTGGGCGCAATCGCTGGACGTTTCCAATTTGGCAGCCGGGCTCTGCGAGAGAGAGATACACAGTGTTGCCCCTTTACCAAGCCAAGCTTTTGGGGAAAGCGAATGTCTGTGTGGCAGCGAATGCAGTTCCAAGGGACAGTGAAAACCAGCTACAGCATTCCGTGCTGGCAGCTTTCGTGTGGGCGCAATCGCTGGACGTTTCCAATTTGGCAGCCGGGCTCTGCGAGAGAGAGATACACAGTGTTGCCCCTTTACCAAGCCAAGCTTTTGGGGAAAGCGAATGTCTGTGTGGCAGCGAATGCAGTTCCAAGGGACAGTGAAAACCAGCTACAGCATTCCCTGCTGGCAGCTTTCGTGTGGGCGCAATCGCTGGACGTTTCCAATTTGGCAGCCGGGCTCTGCAAGAGAGAGATACACAGTGTTGCCCCTTTACCAAGCCAAGCTTTTGGGGAAAGCGAATGTCTGTGTGGCAGCGAATGCAGTTCCAAGGGACAGTGAAAACCAGCTACAGCATTCCGTGCTGGCAGCTTTCGTGTGGGCGCAATCGCTGGACGTTTCCAATTTGGCAGCCGGGCTCTGCGAGAGAGAGATACACAGTGTTGCCCCTTTACCAAGCCAAGCTTTTGGGGAAAGCGAATGTCTGTGTGGCAGCGAATGCAGTTCCAAGGGACAGTGAAAACCAGCTACAGCATTCCGTGATGGCAGCTTTCGTGTGGGCGCAATCTCTGGACGTTTCGAATTTGGCAGCCGGGCTCTGCGAGAGAGAGATACACAGTGTTGCCCCTTTACGAACCAAAGCTTTTGGGGAAAGCGAATGTCTGTGTGGCAGCGAATGCAGTTCCAAGGGACAGTGAAAACCAGCTACAGCATTCCGTGCTGGCAGCTTTCGTGTGGGCGCAATCGCTGGACGTTTCCAATTTGGCAGCCGGGCTCTGCAAGAGAGAGATACACAGTGTTGCCCCTTTACCAAGCCAAGCTTTTGGGGAAAGCGAATGTCTGTGTGGCAGCGAATGCAGTTCCAAGGGACAGTGAAAACCAGCTACAGCATTCCGTGCTGGCAGCTTTCGTGTGGGCGCAATCGCTGGACGTTTCCAATTTGGCAGCCGGGCTCTGCGAGAGAGAGATACACAGTGTTGCCCCTTTACCAAGCCAAGCTTTTGGGGAAAGCGAATGTCTGTGTGGCAGCGAATGCAGTTCCAAGGGACAGTGAAAACCAGCTACAGCATTCCGTGCTGGCAGCTTTCGTGTGGGCGCAATCGCTGGACGTTTCCAATTTGGCAGCCGGGCTCTGCGAGAGAGAGATACACAGTGTTGCCCCTTTACCAAGCCAAGCTTTTGGGGAAAGCGAATGTCTGTGTGGCAGCGAATGCAATTCCAAGGGACAGTGAAAACCAGCTACAGCATTCCGTGCTGGCAGCTTTCGTGTGGGCGCAATCGATGGACGTTTCGAATTTGCCAGCCGTGCTCTGCGAGAGAGAGATACACAGTGTTGCCCCTTTACCAAGCCAAGCTTTTGGGGAAAGCGAATGTCTGTGTGGCAGCGAATGCAGTTCCAAGGGACAGTGAAAACCAGCTACAGCATTCCGTGCTGGCAGCTTTCGTGTGGGCGCAATCGCTGGACGTTTCGAATTTGGCAGCCGGGCTCTGCGAGAGAGAGATACACAGTGTTGCCCCTTTACCAAGCCAAGCTTTTGGGGAAAGCGAATGTCTGTGTGGCAGCGAATGCAGTTCCAAGGGACAGTGAAAACCAGCTACAGCATTCCGTGCTGGCAGCTTTCGTGTGGGCGCAATCGCTGGACGTTTCCAATTTGGCAGCCGGGCTCTGCGAGAGAGAGATACACAGTGTTGCCCCTTTACCAAGCCAAGCTTTTGGGGAAAGCGAATGTCTGTGTGGCAGCGAATGCAGTTCCAAGGGACAGTGAAAACCAGCTACAGCATTCCGTGCTGGCAGCTTTCGTGTGGGCGCAATCGCTGGACGTTTCGAATTTGGCAGCCGGGCTCTGCAAGAGAGAGATACACAGTGTTGCCCCTTTACCAAGCCAAGCTTTTGGGGAAAGCGAATGTCTGTGTGGCAGCGAATGCAGTTCCAAGGGACAGTGAAAACCAGCTACAGCATTCCGTGCTGGCAGCTTTCGTGTGGGCGCAATCGCTGGACGTTTCGAATTTGGCAGCCGGGCTCTGCGAGAGAGAGATACACAGTGTTGCCCCTTTACCAAGCCAAGCTTTTGGGGAAAGCGAATGTCTGTGTGGCAGCGAATGCAGTTCCAAGGGACAGTGAAAACCAGCTACAGCATTCCCTGCTGGCAGCTTTCGTGTGGGCGCAATCGCTGGACGTTTCCAATTTGCCAGCCGGGCTCTGCGAGAGAGAGATACACAGTGTTGCCCCTTTACCAAGCCAAGCTTTTGGGGAAAGCGAATGTCTGTGTGGCAGCGAATGCAGTTCCAAGGGACAGTGAAAACCAGCTACAGCATTCCGTGCTGGCAGCTTTCGTGTGGGCGCAATCGCTGGACGTTTCCAATTTGGCAGCCGGGCTCTGCGAGAGAGAGATACACAGTGTTGCCCCTTTACCAAGCCAAGCTTTTGGGGAAAGCGAATGTCTGTGTGGCAGCGAATGCAGTTCCAAGGGACAGTGAAAACCAGCTACAGCATTCCGTGCTGGCAGCTTTCGTGTGGGCGCAATCGCTGGACGTTTCCAATTTGGCAGCCGGGCTCTGCGAGAGAGAGATACACAGTGTTGCCCCTTTACCAAGCCAAGCTTTTGGGGAAAGCGAATGTCTGTGTGGCAGCGAATGCAGTTCCAAGGGACAGTGAAAACCAGCTACAGCATTCCGTGCTGGCAGCTTTCGTGTGGGCGCAATCGATGGACGTTTCGAATTTGCCAGCCGGGCTCTGCGAGAGAGAGATACACAGTGTTGCCCCTTTACCAAGCCAAGCTTTTGGGGAAAGCGAATGTCTGTGTGGCAGCGAATGCAGTTCCAAGGGACAGTGAAAACCAGCTACAGCATTCCGTGCTGGCAGCTTTCGTGTGGGCGCAATCGCTGGACGTTTCCAATTTGGCAGCCGGGCTCTGCGAGAGAGAGATACACAGTGTTGCCCCTTTACGAACCAAAGCTTTTGGGGAAAGCGAATGTCTGTGTGGCAGCGAATGCAGTTCCAAGGGACAGTGAAAACCAGCTACAGCATTCCGTGCTGGCAGCTTTCGTGTGGGCGCAATCGCTGGACGTTTCGAATTTGGCAGCCGGGCTCTGCGAGAGAGAGATACACAGTGTTGCCCCTTTACCAAGCCAAGCTTTTGGGGAAAGCGAATGTCTGTGTGGCAGCGAATGCAGTTCCAAGGGACAGTGAAAACCAGCTACAGCATTCCGTGCTGCCAGCTTTCGTGTGGGCGCAATCGCTGGACGTTTCCAATTTGGCAGCCGGGCTCTGCGAGAGAGAGATACACAGTGTTGCCCCTTTACCAAGCCAAGCTTTTGGGGAAAGCGAATGTCTGTGTGGCAGCGAATGCAGTTCCAAGGGACAGTGAAAACCAGCTACAGCATTCCCTGCTGGCAGCTTTCGTGTGGGCGCAATCGCTGGACGTTTCCAATTTGCCAGCCGGGCTCTGCGAGAGAGAGATACACAGTGTTGCCCCTTTACCAAGCCAAGCTTTTGGGGAAAGCGAATGTCTGTGTGGCAGCGAATGCAGTTCCAAGGGACAGTGAAAACCAGCTACAGCATTCCGTGCTGGCAGCTTTCGTGTGGGCGCAATCGCTGGACGTTTCCAATTTGGCAGCCGGGCTCTGCGAGAGAGAGATACACAGTGTTGCCCCTTTACCAAGCCAAGCTTTTGGGGAAAGCGAATGTCTGTGTGGCAGCGAATGCAGTTCCAAGGGACAGTGAAAACCAGCTACAGCATTCCGTGATGGCAGCTTTCGTGTGGGCGCAATCTCTGGACGTTTCCAATTTGGCAGCCGGGCTCTGCGAGAGAGAGATACACAGTGTTGCCCCTTTACGAACCAAAGCTTTTGGGGAAAGCGAATGTCTGTGTGGCAGCGAATGCAGTTCCAAGGGACAGTGAAAACCAGCTACAGCATTCCGTGCTGGCAGCTTTCGTGTGGGCGCAATCGCTGGACGTTTCGAATTTGGCAGCCGGGCTCTGCGAGAGAGAGATACACAGTGTTGCCCCTTTACCAAGCCAAGCTTTTGGGGAAAGCGAATGTCTGTGTGGCAGCGAATGCAGTTCCAAGGGACAGTGAAAACCAGCTACAGCATTCCGTGCTGGCAGCTTTCGTGTGGGCGCAATCGCTGGACGTTTCGAATTTGGCAGCCGGGCTCTGCAAGAGAGAGATACACAGTGTTGCCCCTTTACCAAGCCAAGCTTTTGGGGAAAGCGAATGTCTGTGTGGCAGCGAATGCAGTTCCAAGGGACAGTGAAAACCAGCTACAGCATTCCGTGCTGGCAGCTTTCGTGTGGGCGCAATCGCTGGACGTTTCGAATTTGCCAGCCGGGCTCTGCGAGAGAGAGATACACAGTGTTGCCCCTTTACCAAGCCAAGCTTTTGGGGAAAGCGAATGTCTGTGTGGCAGCGAATGCAGTTCCAAGGGACAGTGAAAACCAGCTACAGCATTCCGTGCTGGCAGCTTTCGTGTGGGCGCAATCGCTGGACGTTTCGAATTTGGCAGCCGGGCTCTGCGAGAGAGAGATACACAGTGTTGCCCCTTTACCAAGCCAAGCTTTTGGGGAAAGCGAATGTCTGTGTGGCAGCGAATGCAGTTCCAAGGGACAGTGAAAACCAGCTACAGCATTCCGTGCTGGCAGCTTTCGTGTGGGCGCAATCGCTGGACGTTTCGAATTTGGCAGCCGGGCTCTGCAAGAGAGAGATACACAGTGTTGCCCCTTTACCAAGCCAAGCTTTTGGGGAAAGCGAATGTCTGTGTGGCAGCGAATGCAGTTCCAAGGGACAGTGAAAACCAGCTACAGCATTCCGTGCTGGCAGCTTTCGTGTGGGCGCAATCGCTGGACGTTTCCAATTTGGCAGCCGGGCTCTGCGAGAGAGAGATACACAGTGTTGCCCCTTTACCAAGCCAAGCTTTTGGGGAAAGCGAATGTCTGTGTGGCAGCGAATGCAATTCCAAGGGACAGTGAAAAGCAGCTACAGCATTCCGTGCTGGCAGCTTTCGTGTGGGCGCAATCGATGGACGTTTCGAATTTGCCAGCCGTGCTCTGCGAGAGAGAGATACACAGTGTTGCCCCTTTACCAAGCCAAGCTTTTGGGGAAAGCGAATGTCTGTGTGGCAGCGAATGCAGTTCCAAGGGACAGTGAAAACCAGCTACAGCATTCCGTGCTGGCAGCTTTCGTGTGGGCGCAATCGCTGGACGTTTCGAATTTGGCAGCCGGGCTCTGCGAGAGAGAGATACACAGTGTTGCCCCTTTACCAAGCCAAACTTTTGGGGAAAGCGAATGTCTGTGTGGCAGCGAATGCAGTTCCAAGGGACAGTGAAAACCAGCTACAGCATTCCGTGCTGGCAGCTTTCGTGTGGGCGCAATCGCTGGACGTTTCCAATTTGGCAGCCGGGCTCTGCGAGAGAGAGATACACAGTGTTGCCCCTTTACCAAGCGAAGCTTTTGGGGAAAGCGAATGTCTGTGTGGCAGCGAATGCAGTTCCAAGGGACAGTGAAAACCAGCTACAGCATTCCGTGCTGGCAGCTTTCGTGTGGGCGCAATCGCTGGACGTTTCCAATTTGGCAGCCGGGCTCTGCAAGAGAGAGATACACAGTGTTGCCCCTTTACCAAGCCAAGCTTTTGGGGAAAGCGAATGTCTGTGTGGCAGCGAATGCAGTTCCAAGGGACAGTGAAAACCAGCTACAGCATTCCCTGCTGGCAGCTTTCGTGTGGGCGCAATCGCTGGACGTTTCCAATTTGCCAGCCGGGCTCTGCGAGAGAGAGATACACAGTGTTGCCCCTTTACCAAGCCAAGCTTTTGGGGAAAGCGAATGTCTGTGTGGCAGCGAATGCAGTTCCAAGGGACAGTGAAAACCAGCTACAGCATTCCGTGCTGGCAGCTTTCGTGTGGGCGCAATCGCTGGACGTTTCCAATTTGGCAGCCGGGCTCTGCGAGAGAGAGATACACAGTGTTGCCCCTTTACCAAGCCAAGCTTTTGGGGAAAGCGAATGTCTGTGTGGCAGCGAATGCAGTTCCAAGGGACAGTGAAAACCAGCTACAGCATTCCGTGATGGCAGCTTTCGTGTGGGCGCAATCTCTGGACGTTTCCAATTTGGCAGCCGGGCTCTGCGAGAGAGAGATACACAGTGTTGCCCCTTTACGAACCAAAGCTTTTGGGGAAAGCGAATGTCTGTGTGGCAGCGAATGCAGTTCCAAGGGACAGTGAAAACCAGCTACAGCATTCCGTGCTGGCAGCTTTCGTGTGGGCGCAATCGCTGGACGTTTCGAATTTGGCAGCCGGGCTCTGCGAGAGAGAGATACACAGTGTTGCCCCTTTACCAAGCCAAGCTTTTGGGGAAAGCGAATGTCTGTGTGGCAGCGAATGCAGTTCCAAGGGACAGTGAAAACCAGCTACAGCATTCCGTGCTGGCAGCTTTCGTGTGGGCGCAATCGCTGGACGTTTCGAATTTGGCAGCCGGGCTCTGCAAGAGAGAGATACACAGTGTTGCCCCTTTACCAAGCCAAGCTTTTGGGGAAAGCGAATGTCTGTGTGGCAGCGAATGCAGTTCCAAGGGACAGTGAAAACCAGCTACAGCATTCCGTGCTGGCAGCTTTCGTGTGGGCGCAATCGCTGGACGTTTCGAATTTGCCAGCCGGGCTCTGCGAGAGAGAGATACACAGTGTTGCCCCTTTACCAAGCCAAGCTTTTGGGGAAAGCGAATGTCTGTGTGGCAGCGAATGCAGTTCCAAGGGACAGTGAAAACCAGCTACAGCATTCCGTGCTGGCAGCTTTCGTGTGGGCGCAATCGCTGGACGTTTCGAATTTGGCAGCCGGGCTCTGCGAGAGAGAGATACACAGTGTTGCCCCTTTACCAAGCCAAGCTTTTGGGGAAAGCGAATGTCTGTGTGGCAGCGAATGCAGTTCCAAGGGACAGTGAAAACCAGCTACAGCATTCCGTGCTGGCAGCTTTCGTGTGGGCGCAATCGCTGGACGTTTCGAATTTGGCAGCCGGGCTCTGCAAGAGAGAGATACACAGTGTTGCCCCTTTACCAAGCCAAGCTTTTGGGGAAAGCGAATGTCTGTGTGGCAGCGAATGCAGTTCCAAGGGACAGTGAAAACCAGCTACAGCATTCCGTGCTGGCAGCTTTCGTGTGGGCGCAATCGCTGGACGTTTCCAATTTGGCAGCCGGGCTCTGCGAGAGAGAGATACACAGTGTTGCCCCTTTACCAAGCCAAGCTTTTGGGGAAAGCGAATGTCTGTGTGGCAGCGAATGCAATTCCAAGGGACAGTGAAAAGCAGCTACAGCATTCCGTGCTGGCAGCTTTCGTGTGGGCGCAATCGATGGACGTTTCGAATTTGCCAGCCGTGCTCTGCGAGAGAGAGATACACAGTGTTGCCCCTTTACCAAGCCAAGCTTTTGGGGAAAGCGAATGTCTGTGTGGCAGCGAATGCAGTTCCAAGGGACAGTGAAAACCAGCTACAGCATTCCGTGCTGGCAGCTTTCGTGTGGGCGCAATCGCTGGACGTTTCGAATTTGGCAGCCGGGCTCTGCGAGAGAGAGATACACAGTGTTGCCCCTTTACCAAGCCAAACTTTTGGGGAAAGCGAATGTCTGTGTGGCAGCGAATGCAGTTCCAAGGGACAGTGAAAACCAGCTACAGCATTCCGTGCTGGCAGCTTTCGTGTGGGCGCAATCGCTGGACGTTTCCAATTTGGCAGCCGGGCTCTGCGAGAGAGAGATACACAGTGTTGCCCCTTTACCAAGCGAAGCTTTTGGGGAAAGCGAATGTCTGTGTGGCAGCGAATGCAGTTCCAAGGGACAGTGAAAACCAGCTACAGCATTCCGTGCTGGCAGCTTTCGTGTGGGCGCAATCGCTGGACGTTTCCAATTTGGCAGCCGGGCTCTGCAAGAGAGAGATACACAGTGTTGCCCCTTTACCAAGCCAAGCTTTTGGGGAAAGCGAATGTCTGTGTGGCAGCGAATGCAGTTCCAAGGGACAGTGAAAACCAGCTACAGCATTCCCTGCTGGCAGCTTTCGTGTGGGCGCAATCGCTGGACGTTTCCAATTTGCCAGCCGGGCTCTGCGAGAGAGAGATACACAGTGTTGCCCCTTTACCAAGCCAAGCTTTTGGGGAAAGCGAATGTCTGTGTGGCAGCGAATGCAGTTCCAAGGGACAGTGAAAACCAGCTACAGCATTCCGTGCTGGCAGCTTTCGTGTGGGCGCAATCGCTGGACGTTTCCAATTTGGCAGCCGGGCTCTGCGAGAGAGAGATACACAGTGTTGCCCCTTTACCAAGCCAAGCTTTTGGGGAAAGCGAATGTCTGTGTGGCAGCGAATGCAGTTCCAAGGGACAGTGAAAACCAGCTACAGCATTCCGTGATGGCAGCTTTCGTGTGGGCGCAATCTCTGGACGTTTCCAATTTGGCAGCCGGGCTCTGCGAGAGAGAGATACACAGTGTTGCCCCTTTACGAACCAAAGCTTTTGGGGAAAGCGAATGTCTGTGTGGCAGCGAATGCAGTTCCAAGGGACAGTGAAAACCAGCTACAGCATTCCGTGCTGGCAGCTTTCGTGTGGGCGCAATCGCTGGACGTTTCGAATTTGGCAGCCGGGCTCTGCGAGAGAGAGATACACAGTGTTGCCCCTTTACCAAGCCAAGCTTTTGGGGAAAGCGAATGTCTGTGTGGCAGCGAATGCAGTTCCAAGGGACAGTGAAAACCAGCTACAGCATTCCGTGCTGGCAGCTTTCGTGTGGGCGCAATCGCTGGACGTTTCGAATTTGGCAGCCGGGCTCTGCAAGAGAGAGATACACAGTGTTGCCCCTTTACCAAGCCAAGCTTTTGGGGAAAGCGAATGTCTGTGTGGCAGCGAATGCAGTTCCAAGGGACAGTGAAAACCAGCTACAGCATTCCGTGCTGGCAGCTTTCGTGTGGGCGCAATCGCTGGACGTTTCGAATTTGCCAGCCGGGCTCTGCGAGAGAGAGATACACAGTGTTGCCCCTTTACCAAGCCAAGCTTTTGGGGAAAGCGAATGTCTGTGTGGCAGCGAATGCAGTTCCAAGGGACAGTGAAAACCAGCTACAGCATTCCGTGCTGGCAGCTTTCGTGTGGGCGCAATCGCTGGACGTTTCGAATTTGGCAGCCGGGCTCTGCGAGAGAGAGATACACAGTGTTGCCCCTTTACCAAGCCAAGCTTTTGGGGAAAGCGAATGTCTGTGTGGCAGCGAATGCAGTTCCAAGGGACAGTGAAAACCAGCTACAGCATTCCGTGCTGGCAGCTTTCGTGTGGGCGCAATCGCTGGACGTTTCGAATTTGGCAGCCGGGCTCTGCAAGAGAGAGATACACAGTGTTGCCCCTTTACCAAGCCAAGCTTTTGGGGAAAGCGAATGTCTGTGTGGCAGCGAATGCAGTTCCAAGGGACAGTGAAAACCAGCTACAGCATTCCGTGCTGGCAGCTTTCGTGTGGGCGCAATCGCTGGACGTTTCCAATTTGGCAGCCGGGCTCTGCGAGAGAGAGATACACAGTGTTGCCCCTTTACCAAGCCAAGCTTTTGGGGAAAGCGAATGTCTGTGTGGCAGCGAATGCAATTCCAAGGGACAGTGAAAAGCAGCTACAGCATTCCGTGCTGGCAGCTTTCGTGTGGGCGCAATCGATGGACGTTTCGAATTTGCCAGCCGTGCTCTGCGAGAGAGAGATACACAGTGTTGCCCCTTTACCAAGCCAAGCTTTTGGGGAAAGCGAATGTCTGTGTGGCAGCGAATGCAGTTCCAAGGGACAGTGAAAACCAGCTACAGCATTCCGTGCTGGCAGCTTTCGTGTGGGCGCAATCGCTGGACGTTTCCAATTTGGCAGCCGGGCTCTGCAAGAGAGAGATACACAGTGTTGCCCCTTTACCAAGCCAAGCTTTTGGGGAAAGCGAATGTCTGTGTGGCAGCGAATGCAGTTCCAAGGGACAGTGAAAACCAGCTACAGCATTCCGTGCTGGCAGCTTTCGTGTGGGCGCAATCGCTGGACGTTTCCAATTTGGCAGCCGGGCTCTGCGAGAGAGAGATACACAGTGTTGCCCCTTTACCAAGCCAAGCTTTTGGGGAAAGCGAATGTCTGTGTGGCAGCGAATGCAGTTCCAAGGGACAGTGAAAACCAGCTACAGCATTCCGTGCTGGCAGCTTTCGTGTGGGCGCAATCGCTGGACGTTTCCAATTTGGCAGCCGGGCTCTGCGAGAGAGAGATACACAGTGTTGCCCCTTTACCAAGCCAAGCTTTTGGGGAAAGCGAATGTCTGTGTGGCAGCGAATGCAATTCCAAGGGACAGTGAAAACCAGCTACAGCATTCCGTGCTGGCAGCTTTCGTGTGGGCGCAATCGATGGACGTTTCGAATTTGCCAGCCGTGCTCTGCGAGAGAGAGATACACAGTGTTGCCCCTTTACCAAGCCAAGCTTTTGGGGAAAGCGAATGTCTGTGTGGCAGCGAATGCAGTTCCAAGGGACAGTGAAAACCAGCTACAGCATTCCGTGCTGGCAGCTTTCGTGTGGGCGCAATCGCTGGACGTTTCGAATTTGGCAGCCGGGCTCTGCGAGAGAGAGATACACAGTGTTGCCCCTTTACCAAGCCAAGCTTTTGGGGAAAGCGAATGTCTGTGTGGCAGCGAATGCAGTTCCAAGGGACAGTGAAAACCAGCTACAGCATTCCGTGCTGGCAGCTTTCGTGTGGGCGCAATCGCTGGACGTTTCCAATTTGGCAGCCGGGCTCTGCGAGAGAGAGATACACAGTGTTGCCCCTTTACCAAGCCAAGCTTTTGGGGAAAGCGAATGTCTGTGTGGCAGCGAATGCAGTTCCAAGGGACAGTGAAAACCAGCTACAGCATTCCGTGCTGGCAGCTTTCGTGTGGGCGCAATCGCTGGACGTTTCGAATTTGGCAGCCGGGCTCTGCAAGAGAGAGATACACAGTGTTGCCCCTTTACCAAGCCAAGCTTTTGGGGAAAGCGAATGTCTGTGTGGCAGCGAATGCAGTTCCAAGGGACAGTGAAAACCAGCTACAGCATTCCGTGCTGGCAGCTTTCGTGTGGGCGCAATCGCTGGACGTTTCGAATTTGGCAGCCGGGCTCTGCGAGAGAGAGATACACAGTGTTGCCCCTTTACCAAGCCAAGCTTTTGGGGAAAGCGAATGTCTGTGTGGCAGCGAATGCAGTTCCAAGGGACAGTGAAAACCAGCTACAGCATTCCGTGCTGGCAGCTTTCGTGTGGGCGCAATCGCTGGACGTTTCCAATTTGGCAGCCGGGCTCTGCGAGAGAGAGATACACAGTGTTGCCCCTTTACCAAGCCAAGCTTTTGGGGAAAGCGAATGTCTGTGTGGCAGCGAATGCAGTTCCAAGGGACAGTGAAAACCAGCTACAGCATTCCGTGCTGGCAGCTTTCGTGTGGGCGCAATCGCTGGACGTTTCCAATTTGGCAGCCGGGCTCTGCGAGAGAGAGATACACAGTGTTGCCCCTTTACCAAGCCAAGCTTTTGGGGAAAGCGAATGTCTGTGTGGCAGCGAATGCAGTTCCAAGGGACAGTGAAAACCAGCTACAGCATTCCGTGCTGGCAGCTTTCGTGTGGGCGCAATCGCTGGACGTTTCCAATTTGGCAGCCGGGCTCTGCGAGAGAGAGATACACAGTGTTGCCCCTTTACCAAGCCAAGCTTTTGGGGAAAGCGAATGTCTGTGTGGCAGCGAATGCAGTTCCAAGGGACAGTGAAAACCAGCTACAGCATTCCGTGCTGGCAGCTTTCGTGTGGGCGCAATCGATGGACGTTTCGAATTTGCCAGCCGGGCTCTGCGAGAGAGAGATACACAGTGTTGCCCCTTTACCAAGCCAAGCTTTTGGGGAAAGCGAATGTCTGTGTGGCAGCGAATGCAGTTCCAAGGGACAGTGAAAACCAGCTACAGCATTCCGTGCTGGCAGCTTTCGTGTGGGCGCAATCGCTGGACGTTTCCAATTTGGCAGCCGGGCTCTGCGAGAGAGAGATACACAGTGTTGCCCCTTTACGAACCAAAGCTTTTGGGGAAAGCGAATGTCTGTGTGGCAGCGAATGCAGTTCCAAGGGACAGTGAAAACCAGCTACAGCATTCCGTGCTGGCAGCTTTCGTGTGGGCGCAATCGCTGGACGTTTCGAATTTGGCAGCCGGGCTCTGCGAGAGAGAGATACACAGTGTTGCCCCTTTACCAAGCCAAGCTTTTGGGGAAAGCGAATGTCTGTGTGGCAGCGAATGCAGTTCCAAGGGACAGTGAAAACCAGCTACAGCATTCCGTGCTGCCAGCTTTCGTGTGGGCGCAATCGCTGGACGTTTCCAATTTGGCAGCCGGGCTCTGCGAGAGAGAGATACACAGTGTTGCCCCTTTACCAAGCCAAGCTTTTGGGGAAAGCGAATGTCTGTGTGGCAGCGAATGCAGTTCCAAGGGACAGTGAAAACCAGCTACAGCATTCCCTGCTGGCAGCTTTCGTGTGGGCGCAATCGCTGGACGTTTCCAATTTGCCAGCCGGGCTCTGCGAGAGAGAGATACACAGTGTTGCCCCTTTACCAAGCCAAGCTTTTGGGGAAAGCGAATGTCTGTGTGGCAGCGAATGCAGTTCCAAGGGACAGTGAAAACCAGCTACAGCATTCCGTGCTGGCAGCTTTCGTGTGGGCGCAATCGCTGGACGTTTCCAATTTGGCAGCCGGGCTCTGCGAGAGAGAGATACACAGTGTTGCCCCTTTACCAAGCCAAGCTTTTGGGGAAAGCGAATGTCTGTGTGGCAGCGAATGCAGTTCCAAGGGACAGTGAAAACCAGCTACAGCATTCCGTGATGGCAGCTTTCGTGTGGGCGCAATCTCTGGACGTTTCCAATTTGGCAGCCGGGCTCTGCGAGAGAGAGATACACAGTGTTGCCCCTTTACGAACCAAAGCTTTTGGGGAAAGCGAATGTCTGTGTGGCAGCGAATGCAGTTCCAAGGGACAGTGAAAACCAGCTACAGCATTCCGTGCTGGCAGCTTTCGTGTGGGCGCAATCGCTGGACGTTTCGAATTTGGCAGCCGGGCTCTGCAAGAGAGAGATACACAGTGTTGCCCCTTTACCAAGCCAAGCTTTTGGGGAAAGCGAATGTCTGTGTGGCAGCGAATGCAGTTCCAAGGGACAGTGAAAACCAGCTACAGCATTCCGTGCTGGCAGCTTTCGTGTGGGCGCAATCGCTGGACGTTTCGAATTTGGCAGCCGGGCTCTGCGAGAGAGAGATACACAGTGTTGCCCCTTTACGAACCAAAGCTTTTGGGGAAAGCGAATGTCTGTGTGGCAGCGAATGCAGTTCCAAGGGACAGTGAAAACCAGCTACAGCATTCCGTGCTGGCAGCTTTCGTGTGGGCGCAATCGCTGGACGTTTCGAATTTGGCAGCCGGGCTCTGCGAGAGAGAGATACACAGTGTTGCCCCTTTACCAAGCCAAGCTTTTGGGGAAAGCGAATGTCTGTGTGGCAGCGAATGCAGTTCCAAGGGACAGTGAAAACCAGCTACAGCATTCCGTGCTGGCAGCTTTCGTGTGGGCGCAATCGCTGGACGTTTCCAATTTGGCAGACGGGCTCTGCCAGAGAGAGATACACAGTGTTGCCCCTTTACCAAGCCAAGCTTTTGGGGAAAGCGAATGTCTGTGTGGCAGCGAATGCAGTTCCAAGGGACAGTGAAAACCAGCTACAGCATTCCCTGCTGGCAGCTTTCGTGTGGGCGCAATCGCTGGACGTTTCCAATTTGGCAGCCGGGCTCTGCGAGAGAGAGATACACAGTGTTGCCCCTTTACCAAGCCAAGCTTTTGGGGAAAGCGAATGTCTGTGTGGCAGCGAATGCAGTTCCAAGGGACAGTGAAAACCAGCTACAGCATTCCGTGCTGGCAGCTTTCGTGTGGGCGCAATCGCTGGACGTTTCCAATTTGGCAGCCGGGCTCTGCGAGAGAGAGATACACAGTGTTGCCCCTTTACCAAGCCAAGCTTTTGGGGAAAGCGAATGTCTGTGTGGCAGCGAATGCAGTTCCAAGGGACAGTGAAAACCAGCTACAGCATTCCGTGATGGCAGCTTTCGTGTGGGCGCAATCTCTGGACGTTTCCAATTTGGCAGCCGGGCTCTGCGAGAGAGAGATACACAGTGTTGCCCCTTTACGAACCAAAGCTTTTGGGGAAAGCGAATGTCTGTGTGGCAGCGAATGCAGTTCCAAGGGACAGTGAAAACCAGCTACAGCATTCCGTGCTGGCAGCTTTCGTGTGGGCGCAATCGCTGGACGTTTCGAATTTGGCAGCCGGGCTCTGCAAGAGAGAGATACACAGTGTTGCCCCTTTACCAAGCCAAGCTTTTGGGGAAAGCGAATGTCTGTGTGGCAGCGAATGCAGTTCCAAGGGACAGTGAAAAGCAGCTACAGCATTCCGTGCTGGCAGCTTTCGTGTGGGCGCAATCGCTGGACGTTTCGAATTTGGCAGCCGGGCTCTGCGAGAGAGAGATACACAGTGTTGCCCCTTTACCAAGCCAAGCTTTTGGGGAAAGCGAATGTCTGTGTGGCAGCGAATGCAGTTCCAAGGGACAGTGAAAACCAGCTACAGCATTCCGTGCTGGCAGCTTTCGTGTGGGCGCAATCGCTGGACGTTTCGAATTTGGCAGCCGGGCTCTGCAAGAGAGAGATACACAGTGTTGCCCCTTTACCAAGCCAAGCTTTTGGGGAAAGCGAATGTCTGTGTGGCAGCGAATGCAGTTCCAAGGGACAGTGAAAACCAGCTACAGCATTCCGTGCTGGCAGCTTTCGTGTGGGCGCAATCGCTGGACGTTTCGAATTTGGCAGCCGGGCTCTGCGAGAGAGAGATACACAGTGTTGCCCCTTTACCAAGCCAAGCTTTTGGGGAAAGCGAATGTCTGTGTGGCAGCGAATGCAGTTCCAAGGGACAGTGAAAACCAGCTACAGCATTCCGTGCTGGCAGCTTTCGTGTGGGCGCAATCGCTGGACGTTTCGAATTTGGCAGCCGGGCTCTGCGAGAGAGAGATACACAGTGTTGCCCCTTTACCAAGCCAAGCTTTTGCGGAAAGCGAATGTCTGTGTGGCAGCGAATGCAGTTCCAAGGGACAGTGAAAACCAGCTACAGCATTCCGTGCTGGCAGCTTTCGTGTGGGCGCAATCGCTGGACGTTTCGAATTTGGCAGCCGGGCTCTGCAAGAGAGAGATACACAGTGTTGCCCCTTTACCAAGCCAAGCTTTTGGGGAAAGCGAATGTCTGTGTGGCATCGAATGCAGTTCCAAGGGACAGTGAAAACCAGCTACAGCATTCCGTGCTGGCAGCTTTCGTGTGGGCGCAATCGCTGGACGTTTCCAATTTGGCAGCCGGGCTCTGCGAGAGAGAGATACACAGTGTTGCCCCTTTACCAAGCCAAGCTTTTGGGGAAAGCGAATGTCTGTGTGGCAGCGAATGCAATTCCAAGGGACAGTGAAAAGCAGCTACAGCATTCCGTGCTGGCAGCTTTCGTGTGGGCGCAATCGATGGACGTTTCGAATTTGCCAGCCGTGCTCTGCGAGAGAGAGATACACAGTGTTGCCCCTTTACCAAGCCAAGCTTTTGGGGAAAGCGAATGTCTGTGTGGCAGCGAATGCAGTTCCAAGGGACAGTGAAAACCAGCTACAGCATTCCGTGCTGGCAGCTTTCGTGTGGGCGCAATCGCTGGACGTTTCGAATTTGCCAGCCGGGCTCTGCGAGAGAGAGATACACAGTGTTGCCCCTTTACCAAGCCAAACTTTTGGGGAAAGCGAATGTCTGTGTGGCAGCGAATGCAGTTCCAAGGGACAGTGAAAACCAGCTACAGCATTCCGTGCTGGCAGCTTTCGTGTGGGCGCAATCGCTGGACGTTTCCAATTTGGCAGCCGGGCTCTGCGAGAGAGAGATACACAGTGTTGCCCCTTTACCAAGCCAAGCTTTTGGGGAAAGCGAATGTCTGTGTGGCAGCGAATGCAGTTCCAAGGGACAGTGAAAACCAGCTACAGCATTCCGTGCTGGCAGCTTTCGTGTGGGCGCAATCGCTGGACGTTTCCAATTTGCCAGCCGGGCTCTGCGAGAGAGAGATACACAGTGTTGCCCCTTTACCAAGCCAAGCTTTTGGGGAAAGCGAATGTCTGTGTGGCAGCGAATGCAGTTCCAAGGGACAGTGAAAACCAGCTACAGCATTCCGTGCTGGCAGCTTTCGTGTGGGCGCAATCGCTGGACGTTTCCAATTTGCCAGCCGGGCTCTGCGAGAGAGAGATACACAGTGTTGCCCCTTTACCAAGCCAAGCTTTTGGGGAAAGCGAATGTCTGTGTGGCAGCGAATGCAGTTCCAAGGGACAGTGAAAACCAGCTACAGCATTCCGTGCTGGCAGCTTTCGTGTGGGCGCAATCGCTGGACGTTTCGAATTTGGCAGCCGGGCTCTGCGAGAGAGAGATACACAGTGTTGCCCCTTTACCAAGCCAAGCTTTTGGGGAAAGCGAATGTCTGTGTGGCAGCGAATGCAGTTCCAAGGGACAGTGAAAACCAGCTACAGCATTCCGTGCTGGCAGCTTTCGTGTGGGCGCAATCGCTGGACGTTTCCAATTTGGCAGCCGGGCTCTGCGAGAGAGAGATACACAGTGTTGCCCCTTTACCAAGCCAAGCTTTTGGGGAAAGCGAATGTCTGTGTGGCAGCGAATGCAGTTCCAAGGGACAGTGAAAACCAGCTACAGCATTCCGTGCTGGCAGCTTTCGTGTGGGCGCAATCGCTGGACGTTTCGAATTTGGCAGCCGGGCTCTGCGAGAGAGAGATACACAGTGTTGCCCCTTTACCAAGCCAAGCTTTTGGGGAAAGCGAATGTCTGTGTGGCAGCGAATGCAGTTCCAAGGGACAGTGAAAACCAGCTACAGCATTCCGTGCTGGCAGCTTTCGTGTGGGCGCAATCGCTGGACGTTTCGAATTTGCCAGCCGGGCTCTGCGAGAGAGAGATACACAGTGTTGCCCCTTTACCAAGCCAAGCTTTTGGGGAAAGCGAATGTCTGTGTGGCAGCGAATGCAGTTCCAAGGGACAGTGAAAACCAGCTACAGCATTCCGTGCTGGCAGCTTTCGTGTGGGCGCAATCGCTGGACGTTTCGAATTTGGCAGCCGGGCTCTGCGAGAGAGAGATACACAGTGTTGCCCCTTTACCAAGCCAAGCTTTTGGGGAAAGCGAATGTCTGTGTGGCAGCGAATGCAGTTCCAAGGGACAGTGAAAACCAGCTACAGCATTCCGTGCTGGCAGCTTTCGTGTGGGCGCAATCGCTGGACGTTTCGAATTTGGCAGCCGGGCTCTGCAAGAGAGAGATACACAGTGTTGCCCCTTTACCAAGCCAAGCTTTTGGGGAAAGCGAATGTCTGTGTGGCAGCGAATGCAGTTCCAAGGGACAGTGAAAACCAGCTACAGCATTCCGTGCTGGCAGCTTTCGTGTGGGCGCAATCGCTGGACGTTTCCAATTTGGCAGCCGGGCTCTGCGAGAGAGAGATACACAGTGTTGCCCCTTTACCAAGCCAAGCTTTTGGGGAAAGCGAATGTCTGTGTGGCAGCGAATGCAATTCCAAGGGACAGTGAAAAGCAGCTACAGCATTCCGTGCTGGCAGCTTTCGTGTGGGCGCAATCGATGGACGTTTCGAATTTGCCAGCCGTGCTCTGCGAGAGAGAGATACACAGTGTTGCCCCTTTACCAAGCCAAGCTTTTGGGGAAAGCGAATGTCTGTGTGGCAGCGAATGCAGTTCCAAGGGACAGTGAAAACCAGCTACAGCATTCCGTGCTGGCAGCTTTCGTGTGGGCGCAATCGCTGGACGTTTCGAATTTGGCAGCCGGGCTCTGCGAGAGAGAGATACACAGTGTTGCCCCTTTACCAAGCCAAACTTTTGGGGAAAGCGAATGTCTGTGTGGCAGCGAATGCAGTTCCAAGGGACAGTGAAAACCAGCTACAGCATTCCGTGCTGGCAGCTTTCGTGTGGGCGCAATCGCTGGACGTTTCCAATTTGGCAGCCGGGCTCTGCGAGAGAGAGATACACAGTGTTGCCCCTTTACCAAGCCAAGCTTTTGGGGAAAGCGAATGTCTGTGTGGCAGCGAATGCAGTTCCAAGGGACAGTGAAAACCAGCTACAGCATTCCGTGCTGGCAGCTTTCGTGTGGGCGCAATCGCTGGACGTTTCCAATTTGGCAGCCGGGCTCTGCAAGAGAGAGATACACAGTGTTGCCCCTTTACCAAGCCAAGCTTTTGGGGAAAGCGAATGTCTGTGTGGCAGCGAATGCAGTTCCAAGGGACAGTGAAAACCAGCTACAGCATTCCGTGCTGGCAGCTTTCGTGTGGGCGCAATCGCTGGACGTTTCCAATTTGGCAGCCGGGCTCTGCGAGAGAGAGATACACAGTGTTGCCCCTTTACCAAGCCAAGCTTTTGGGGAAAGCGAATGTCTGTGTGGCAGCGAATGCAATTCCAAGGGACAGTGAAAACCAGCTACAGCATTCCGTGCTGGCAGCTTTCGTGTGGGCGCAATCGATGGACGTTTCGAATTTGCCAGCCGTGCTCTGCGAGAGAGAGATACACAGTGTTGCCCCTTTACCAAGCCAAGCTTTTGGGGAAAGCGAATGTCTGTGTGGCAGCGAATGCAGTTCCAAGGGACAGTGAAAACCAGCTACAGCATTCCGTGCTGGCAGCTTTAGTGTGGGCGCAATCGCTGGACGTTTCGAATTTGGCAGCCGGGCTCTGCGAGAGAGAGATACACAGTGTTGCCCCTTTACCAAGCCAAGCTTTTGGGGAAAGCGAATGTCTGTGTGGCAGCGAATGCAGTTCCAAGGGACAGTGAAAACCAGCTACAGCATTCCGTGCTGGCAGCTTTCGTGTGGGCGCAATCGCTGGACGTTTCGAATTTGGCAGCCGGGCTCTGCGAGAGAGAGATACACAGTGTTGCCCCTTTACCAAGCCAAGCTTTTGGGGAAAGCGAATGTCTGTGTGGCAGCGAATGCAGTTCCAAGGGACAGTGAAAACCAGCTACAGCATTCCGTGCTGGCAGCTTTCGTGTGGGCGCAATCGCTGGACGTTTCCAATTTGGCAGCCGGGCTCTGCGAGAGAGAGATACACAGTGTTGCCCCTTTACCAAGCCAAGCTTTTGGGGAAAGCGAATGTCTGTGTGGCAGCGAATGCAGTTCCAAGGGACAGTGAAAACCAGCTACAGCATTCCGTGCTGGCAGCTTTCGTGTGGGCGCAATCGCTGGACGTTTCGAATTTGGCAGCCGGGCTCTGCAAGAGAGAGATACACAGTGTTGCCCCTTTACCAAGCCAAGCTTTTGGGGAAAGCGAATGTCTGTGTGGCAGCGAATGCAGTTCCAAGGGACAGTGAAAACCAGCTACAGCATTCCGTGCTGGCAGCTTTCGTGTGGGCGCAATCGCTGGACGTTTCCAATTTGGCAGCCGGGCTCTGCGAGAGAGAGATACACAGTGTTGCCCCTTTACGAACCAAAGCTTTTGGGGAAAGCGAATGTCTGTGTGGCAGCGAATGCAGTTCCAAGGGACAGTGAAAACCAGCTACAGCATTCCGTGCTGGCAGCTTTCGTGTGGGCGCAATCGCTGGACGTTTCGAATTTGGCAGCCGGGCTCTGCGAGAGAGAGATACACAGTGTTGCCCCTTTACCAAGCCAAGCTTTTGGGGAAAGCGAATGTCTGTGTGGCAGCGAATGCAGTTCCAAGGGACAGTGAAAACCAGCTACAGCATTCCGTGCTGGCAGCTTTCGTGTGGGCGCAATCGCTGGACGTTTCCAATTTGGCAGCCGGGCTCTGCCAGAGAGAGATACACAGTGTTGCCCCTTTACCAAGCCAAGCTTTTGGGGAAAGCGAATGTCTGTGTGGCAGCGAATGCAGTTCCAAGGGACAGTGAAAACCAGCTACAGCATTCCCTGCTGGCAGCTTTCGTGTGGGCGCAATCGCTGGACGTTTCCAATTTGGCAGCCGGGCTCTGCGAGAGAGAGATACACAGTGTTGCCCCTTTACCAAGCCAAGCTTTTGGGGAAAGCGAATGTCTGTGTGGCAGCGAATGCAGTTCCAAGGGACAGTGAAAACCAGCTACAGCATTCCGTGCTGGCAGCTTTCGTGTGGGCGCAATCGCTGGACGTTTCCAATTTGGCAGCCGGGCTCTGCGAGAGAGAGATACACAGTGTTGCCCCTTTACCAAGCCAAGCTTTTGGGGAAAGCGAATGTCTGTGTGGCAGCGAATGCAGTTCCAAGGGACAATGAAAACCAGCTACAGCATTCCGTGATGGCAGCTTTCGTGTGGGCGCAATCTCTGGACGTTTCCAATTTGGCAGCCGGGCTCTGCGAGAGAGAGATACACAGTGTTGCCCCTTTACGAACCAAAGCTTTTGGGGAAAGCGAATGTCTGTGTGGCAGCGAATGCAGTTCCAAGGGACAGTGAAAACCAGCTACAGCATTCCGTGCTGGCAGCTTTCGTGTGGGCGCAATCGCTGGACGTTTCGAATTTGGCAGCCGGGCTCTGCAAGAGAGAGATACACAGTGTTGCCCCTTTACCAAGCCAAGCTTTTGGGGAAAGCGAATGTCTGTGTGGCAGCGAATGCAGTTCCAAGGGACAGTGAAAACCAGCTACAGCATTCCGTGCTGGCAGCTTTCGTGTGGGCGCAATCGCTGGACGTTTCGAATTTGGCAGCCGGGCTCTGCGAGAGAGAGATACACAGTGTTGCCCCTTTACCAAGCCAAGCTTTTGGGGAAAGCGAATGTCTGTGTGGCAGCGAATGCAGTTCCAAGGGACAGTGAAAACCAGCTACAGCATTCCGTGCTGGCAGCTTTCGTGTGGGCGCAATCGCTGGACGTTTCGAATTTGGCAGCCGGGCTCTGCAAGAGAGAGATACACAGTGTTGCCCCTTTACCAAGCCAAGCTTTTGGGGAAAGCGAATGTCTGTGTGGCAGCGAATGCAGTTCCAAGGGACAGTGAAAACCAGCTACAGCATTCCGTGCTGGCAGCTTTCGTGTGGGCGCAATCGCTGGACGTTTCGAATTTGCCAGCCGTGCTCTGCGAGAGAGAGATACACAGTGTTGCCCCTTTACCAAGCCAAGCTTTTGGGGAAAGCGAATGTCTGTGTGGCAGCGAATGCAGTTCCAAGGGACAGTGAAAACCAGCTACAGCATTCCGTGCTGGCAGCTTTCGTGTGGGCGCAATCGCTGGACGTTTCGAATTTGGCAGCCGGGCTCTGCGAGAGAGAGATACACAGTGTTGCCCCTTTACCAAGCCAAGCTTTTGGGGAAAGCGAATGTCTGTGTGGCAGCGAATGCAGTTCCAAGGGACAGTGAAAACCAGCTACAGCATTCCCTGCTGGCAGCTTTCGTGTGGGCGCAATCGCTGGACGTTTCCAATTTGGCAGCCGGGCTCTGCGAGAGAGAGATACACAGTGTTGCCCCTTTACCAAGCCAAGCTTTTGGGGAAAGCGAATGTCTGTGTGGCAGCGAATGCAGTTCCAAGGGACAGTGAAAACCAGCTACAGCATTCCGTGCTGGCAGCTTTCGTGTGGGCGCAATCGCTGGACGTTTCCAATTTGGCAGCCGGGCTCTGCGAGAGAGAGATACACAGTGTTGCCCCTTTACCAAGCCAAGCTTTTGGGGAAAGCGAATGTCTGTGTGGCAGCGAATGCAGTTCCAAGGGACAATGAAAACCAGCTACAGCATTCCGTGATGGCAGCTTTCGTGTGGGCGCAATCTCTGGACGTTTCCAATTTGGCAGCCGGGCTCTGCGAGAGAGAGATACACAGTGTTGCCCCTTTACGAACCAAAGCTTTTGGGGAAAGCGAATGTCTGTGTGGCAGCGAATGCAGTTCCAAGGGACAGTGAAAACCAGCTACAGCATTCCGTGCTGGCAGCTTTCGTGTGGGCGCAATCGCTGGACGTTTCGAATTTGGCAGCCGGGCTCTGCAAGAGAGAGATACACAGTGTTGCCCCTTTACCAAGCCAAGCTTTTGGGGAAAGCGAATGTCTGTGTGGCAGCGAATGCAGTTCCAAGGGACAGTGAAAACCAGCTACAGCATTCCGTGCTGGCAGCTTTCGTGTGGGCGCAATCGCTGGACGTTTCGAATTTGGCAGCCGGGCTCTGCGAGAGAGAGATACACAGTGTTGCCCCTTTACCAAGCCAAGCTTTTGGGGAAAGCGAATGTCTGTGTGGCAGCGAATGCAGTTCCAAGGGACAGTGAAAACCAGCTACAGCATTCCGTGCTGGCAGATTTCGTGTGGGCGCAATCGCTGGACGTTTCGAATTTGGCAGCCGGGCTCTGCAAGAGAGAGATACACAGTGTTGCCCCTTTACCAAGCCAAGCTTTTGGGGAAAGCGAATGTCTGTGTGGCAGCGAATGCAGTTCCAAGGGACAGTGAAAACCAGCTACAGCATTCCGTGCTGGCAGCTTTCGTGTGGGCGCAATCGCTGGACGTTTCGAATTTGCCAGCCGTGCTCTGCGAGAGAGAGATACACAGTGTTGCCCCTTTACCAAGCCAAGCTTTTGGGGAAAGCGAATGTCTGTGTGGCAGCGAATGCAGTTCCAAGGGACAGTGAAAACCAGCTACAGCATTCCGTGCTGGCAGCTTTCGTGTGGGCGCAATCGCTGGACGTTTCGAATTTGGCAGCCGGGCTCTGCGAGAGAGAGATACACAGTGTTGCCCCTTTACCAAGCCAAGCTTTTGGGGAAAGCGAATGTCTGTGTGGCAGCGAATGCAGTTCCAAGGGACAGTGAAAACCAGCTACAGCATTCCGTGCTGGCAGCTTTCGTGTGGGCGCAATCGCTGGACGTTTCGAATTTGGCAGCCGGGCTCTGCAAGAGAGAGATACACAGTGTTGCCCCTTTACCAAGCCAAGCTTTTGGGGAAAGCGAATGTCTGTGTGGCAGCGAATGCAGTTCCAAGGGACAGTGAAAACCAGCTACAGCATTCCGTGCTGGCAGCTTTCGTGTGGGCGCAATCGCTGGACGTTTCGAATTTGGCAGCCGGGCTCTGCGAGAGAGAGATACACAGTGTTGCCCCTTTACCAAGCCAAGCTTTTGGGGAAAGCGAATGTCTGTGTGGCAGCGAATGCAATTCCAAGGGACAGTGAAAACCAGCTACAGCATTCCGTGCTGGCAGCTTTCGTGTGGGCGCAATCGATGGACGTTTCGAATTTGCCAGCCGTGCTCTGCGAGAGAGAGATACACAGTGTTGCCCCTTTACCAAGCCAAGCTTTTGGGGAAAGCGAATGTCTGTGTGGCAGCGAATGCAGTTCCAAGGGACAGTGAAAACCAGCTACAGCATTCCGTGCTGGCAGCTTTCGTGTGGGCGCAATCGCTGGACGTTTCGAATTTGGCAGCCGGGCTCTGCGAGAGAGAGATACACAGTGTTGCCCCTTTACCAAGCCAAACTTTTGGGGAAAGCGAATGTCTGTGTGGCAGCGAATGCAGTTCCAAGGGACAGTGAAAACCAGCTACAGCATTCCGTGCTGGCAGCTTTCGTGTGGGCGCAATCGCTGGACGTTTCGAATTTGGCAGCCGGGCTCTGCGAGAGAGAGATACACAGTGTTGCCCCTTTACCAAGCCAAGCTTTTGGGGAAAGCGAATGTCTGTGTGGCAGCGAATGCAGTTCCAAGGGACAGTGAAAACCAGCTACAGCATTCCGTGCTGGCAGCTTTCGTGTGGGCGCAATCGCTGGACGTTTCGAATTTGGCAGCCGGGCTCTGCAAGAGAGAGATACACAGTGTTGCCCCTTTACCAAGCCAAGCTTTTGGGGAAAGCGAATGTCTGTGTGGCAGCGAATGCAGTTCCAAGGGACAGTGAAAACCAGCTACAGCATTCCGTGCTGGCAGCTTTCGTGTGGGCGCAATCGCTGGACGTTTCCAATTTGGCAGCCGGGCTCTGCGAGAGAGAGATACACAGTGTTGCCCCTTTACGAACCAAAGCTTTTGGGGAAAGCGAATGTCTGTGTGGCAGCGAATGCAGTTCCAAGGGACAGTGAAAACCAGCTACAGCATTCCGTGCTGGCAGCTTTCGTGTGGGCGCAATCGCTGGACGTTTCGAATTTGGCAGCCGGGCTCTGCGAGAGAGAGATACACAGTGTTGCCCCTTTACCAAGCCAAGCTTTTGGGGAAAGCGAATGTCTGTGTGGCAGCGAATGCAGTTCCAAGGGACAGTGAAAACCAGCTACAGCATTCCGTGCTGGCAGCTTTCGTGTGGGCGCAATCGCTGGACGTTTCCAATTTGGCAGCCGGGCTCTGCCAGAGAGAGATACACAGTGTTGCCCCTTTACCAAGCCAAGCTTTTGGGGAAAGCGAATGTCTGTGTGGCAGCGAATGCAGTTCCAAGGGACAGTGAAAACCAGCTACAGCATTCCCTGCTGGCAGCTTTCGTGTGGGCGCAATCGCTGGACGTTTCCAATTTGGCAGCCGGGCTCTGCGAGAGAGAGATACACAGTGTTGCCCCTTTACCAAGCCAAGCTTTTGGGGAAAGCGAATGTCTGTGTGGCAGCGAATGCAGTTCCAAGGGACAGTGAAAACCAGCTACAGCATTCCGTGCTGGCAGCTTTCGTGTGGGCGCAATCGCTGGACGTTTCCAATTTGGCAGCCGGGCTCTGCGAGAGAGAGATACACAGTGTTGCCCCTTTACCAAGCCAAGCTTTTGGGGAAAGCGAATGTCTGTGTGGCAGCGAATGCAGTTCCAAGGGACAGTGAAAACCAGCTACAGCATTCCGTGATGGCAGCTTTCGTGTGGGCGCAATCTCTGGACGTTTCCAATTTGGCAGCCGGGCTCTGCGAGAGAGAGATACACAGTGTTGCCCCTTTACGAACCAAAGCTTTTGGGGAAAGCGAATGTCTGTGTGGCAGCGAATGCAGTTCCAAGGGACAGTGAAAACCAGCTACAGCATTCCGTGCTGGCAGCTTTCGTGTGGGCGCAATCGCTGGACGTTTCGAATTTGGCAGCCGGGCTCTGCAAGAGAGAGATACACAGTGTTGCCCCTTTACCAAGCCAAGCTTTTGGGGAAAGCGAATGTCTGTGTGGCAGCGAATGCAGTTCCAAGGGACAGTGAAAACCAGCTACAGCATTCCGTGCTGGCAGCTTTCGTGTGGGCGCAATCGCTGGACGTTTCGAATTTGGCAGCCGGGCTCTGCGAGAGAGAGATACACAGTGTTGCCCCTTTACCAAGCCAAGCTTTTGGGGAAAGCGAATGTCTGTGTGGCAGCGAATGCAGTTCCAAGGGACAGTGAAAACCAGCTACAGCATTCCGTGCTGGCAGCTTTCGTGTGGGCGCAATCGCTGGACGTTTCGAATTTGGCAGCCGGGCTCTGCAAGAGAGAGATACACAGTGTTGCCCCTTTACCAAGCCAAGCTTTTGGGGAAAGCGAATGTCTGTGTGGCAGCGAATGCAGTTCCAAGGGACAGTGAAAACCAGCTACAGCATTCCGTGCTGGCAGCTTTCGTGTGGGCGCAATCGCTGGACGTTTCGAATTTGGCAGCCGGGCTCTGCGAGAGAGAGATACACAGTGTTGCCCCTTTACCAAGCCAAGCTTTTGGGGAAAGCGAATGTCTGTGTGGCAGCGAATGCAATTCCAAGGGACAGTGAAAAGCAGCTACAGCATTCCGTGCTGGCAGCTTTCGTGTGGGCGCAATCGATGGACGTTTCGAATTTGCCAGCCGTGCTCTGCGAGAGAGAGATACACAGTGTTGCCCCTTTACCAAGCCAAGCTTTTGGGGAAAGCGAATGTCTGTGTGGCAGCGAATGCAGTTCCAAGGGACAGTGAAAACCAGCTACAGCATTCCGTGCTGGCAGCTTTAGTGTGGGCGCAATCGCTGGACGTTTCGAATTTGGCAGCCGGGCTCTGCGAGAGAGAGATACACAGTGTTGCCCCTTTACCAAGCCAAACTTTTGGGGAAAGCGAATGTCTGTGTGGCAGCGAATGCAGTTCCAAGGGACAGTGAAAACCAGCTACAGCATTCCGTGCTGGCAGCTTTCGTGTGGGCGCAATCGCTGGACGTTTCGAATTTGGCAGCCGGGCTCTGCGAGAGAGAGATACACAGTGTTGCCCCTTTACCAAGCCAAGCTTTTGGGGAAAGCGAATGTCTGTGTGGCAGCGAATGCAGTTCCAAGGGACAGTGAAAACCAGCTACAGCATTCCGTGCTGGCAGCTTTCGTGTGGGCGCAATCGCTGGACGTTTCGAATTTGGCAGCCGGGCTCTGCAAGAGAGAGATACACAGTGTTGCCCCTTTACCAAGCCAAGCTTTTGGGGAAAGCGAATGTCTGTGTGGCAGCGAATGCAGTTCCAAGGGACAGTGAAAACCAGCTACAGCATTCCGTGCTGGCAGCTTTCGTGTGGGCGCAATCGCTGGACGTTTCCAATTTGGCAGCCGGGCTCTGCGAGAGAGAGATACACAGTGTTGCCCCTTTACGAACCAAAGCTTTTGGGGAAAGCGAATGTCTGTGTGGCAGCGAATGCAGTTCCAAGGGACAGTGAAAACCAGCTACAGCATTCCGTGCTGGCAGCTTTCGTGTGGGCGCAATCGCTGGACGTTTCGAATTTGGCAGCCGGGCTCTGCGAGAGAGAGATACACAGTGTTGCCCCTTTACCAAGCCAAGCTTTTGGGGAAAGCGAATGTCTGTGTGGCAGCGAATGCAGTTCCAAGGGACAGTGAAAACCAGCTACAGCATTCCGTGCTGGCAGCTTTCGTGTGGGCGCAATCGCTGGACGTTTCCAATTTGGCAGCCGGGCTCTGCCAGAGAGAGATACACAGTGTTGCCCCTTTACCAAGCCAAGCTTTTGGGGAAAGCGAATGTCTGTGTGGCAGCGAATGCAGTTCCAAGGGACAGTGAAAACCAGCTACAGCATTCCCTGCTGGCAGCTTTCGTGTGGGCGCAATCGCTGGACGTTTCCAATTTGGCAGCCGGGCTCTGCGAGAGAGAGATACACAGTGTTGCCCCTTTACCAAGCCAAGCTTTTGGGGAAAGCGAATGTCTGTGTGGCAGCGAATGCAGTTCCAAGGGACAGTGAAAACCAGCTACAGCATTCCGTGCTGGCAGCTTTCGTGTGGGCGCAATCGCTGGACGTTTCCAATTTGGCAGCCGGGCTCTGCGAGAGAGAGATACACAGTGTTGCCCCTTTACCAAGCCAAGCTTTTGGGGAAAGCGAATGTCTGTGTGGCAGCGAATGCAGTTCCAAGGGACAGTGAAAACCAGCTACAGCATTCCGTGATGGCAGCTTTCGTGTGGGCGCAATCTCTGGACGTTTCCAATTTGGCAGCCGGGCTCTGCGAGAGAGAGATACACAGTGTTGCCCCTTTACGAACCAAAGCTTTTGGGGAAAGCGAATGTCTGTGTGGCAGCGAATGCAGTTCCAAGGGACAGTGAAAACCAGCTACAGCATTCCGTGCTGGCAGCTTTCGTGTGGGCGCAATCGCTGGACGTTTCGAATTTGGCAGCCGGGCTCTGCAAGAGAGAGATACACAGTGTTGCCCCTTTACCAAGCCAAGCTTTTGGGGAAAGCGAATGTCTGTGTGGCAGCGAATGCAGTTCCAAGGGACAGTGAAAACCAGCTACAGCATTCCGTGCTGGCAGCTTTCGTGTGGGCGCAATCGCTGGACGTTTCGAATTTGGCAGCCGGGCTCTGCGAGAGAGAGATACACAGTGTTGCCCCTTTACCAAGCCAAGCTTTTGGGGAAAGCGAATGTCTGTGTGGCAGCGAATGCAGTTCCAAGGGACAGTGAAAACCAGCTACAGCATTCCGTGCTGGCAGCTTTCGTGTGGGCGCAATCGCTGGACGTTTCGAATTTGGCAGCCGGGCTCTGCAAGAGAGAGATACACAGTGTTGCCCCTTTACCAAGCCAAGCTTTTGGGGAAAGCGAATGTCTGTGTGGCAGCGAATGCAGTTCCAAGGGACAGTGAAAACCAGCTACAGCATTCCGTGCTGGCAGCTTTCGTGTGGGCGCAATCGCTGGACGTTTCCAATTTGGCAGCCGGGCTCTGCGAGAGAGAGATACACAGTGTTGCCCCTTTACCAAGCCAAGCTTTTGGGGAAAGCGAATGTCTGTGTGGCAGCGAATGCAATTCCAAGGGACAGTGAAAAGCAGCTACAGCATTCCGTGCTGGCAGCTTTCGTGTGGGCGCAATCGATGGACGTTTCGAATTTGCCAGCCGTGCTCTGCGAGAGAGAGATACACAGTGTTGCCCCTTTACCAAGCCAAGCTTTTGGGGAAAGCGAATGTCTGTGTGGCAGCGAATGCAGTTCCAAGGGACAGTGAAAACCAGCTACAGCATTCCGTGCTGGCAGCTTTCGTGTGGGCGCAATCGCTGGACGTTTCGAATTTGGCAGCCGGGCTCTGCGAGAGAGAGATACACAGTGTTGCCCCTTTACCAAGCCAAACTTTTGGGGAAAGCGAATGTCTGTGTGGCAGCGAATGCAGTTCCAAGGGACAGTGAAAACCAGCTACAGCATTCCGTGCTGGCAGCTTTCGTGTGGGCGCAATCGCTGGACGTTTCGAATTTGGCAGCCGGGCTCTGCGAGAGAGAGATACACAGTGTTGCCCCTTTACCAAGCCAAGCTTTTGGGGAAAGCGAATGTCTGTGTGGCAGCGAATGCAGTTCCAAGGGACAGTGAAAACCAGCTACAGCATTCCGTGCTGGCAGCTTTCGTGTGGGCGCAATCGCTGGACGTTTCGAATTTGGCAGCCGGGCTCTGCAAGAGAGAGATACACAGTGTTGCCCCTTTACCAAGCCAAGCTTTTGGGGAAAGCGAATGTCTGTGTGGCAGCGAATGCAGTTCCAAGGGACAGTGAAAACCAGCTACAGCATTCCGTGCTGGCAGCTTTCGTGTGGGCGCAATCGCTGGACGTTTCCAATTTGGCAGCCGGGCTCTGCGAGAGAGAGATACACAGTGTTGCCCCTTTACGAACCAAAGCTTTTGGGGAAAGCGAATGTCTGTGTGGCAGCGAATGCAGTTCCAAGGGACAGTGAAAACCAGCTACAGCATTCCGTGCTGGCAGCTTTCGTGTGGGCGCAATCGCTGGACGTTTCGAATTTGGCAGCCGGGCTCTGCGAGAGAGAGATACACAGTGTTGCCCCTTTACCAAGCCAAGCTTTTGGGGAAAGCGAATGTCTGTGTGGCAGCGAATGCAGTTCCAAGGGACAGTGAAAACCAGCTACAGCATTCCGTGCTGGCAGCTTTCGTGTGGGCGCAATCGCTGGACGTTTCCAATTTGGCAGCCGGGCTCTGCCAGAGAGAGATACACAGTGTTGCCCCTTTACCAAGCCAAGCTTTTGGGGAAAGCGAATGTCTGTGTGGCAGCGAATGCAGTTCCAAGGGACAGTGAAAACCAGCTACAGCATTCCCTGCTGGCAGCTTTCGTGTGGGCGCAATCGCTGGACGTTTCCAATTTGGCAGCCGGGCTCTGCGAGAGAGAGATACACAGTGTTGCCCCTTTACCAAGCCAAGCTTTTGGGGAAAGCGAATGTCTGTGTGGCAGCGAATGCAGTTCCAAGGGACAGTGAAAACCAGCTACAGCATTCCGTGCTGGCAGCTTTCGTGTGGGCGCAATCGCTGGACGTTTCCAATTTGGCAGCCGGGCTCTGCGAGAGAGAGATACACAGTGTTGCCCCTTTACCAAGCCAAGCTTTTGGGGAAAGCGAATGTCTGTGTGGCAGCGAATGCAGTTCCAAGGGACAGTGAAAACCAGCTACAGCATTCCGTGATGGCAGCTTTCGTGTGGGCGCAATCTCTGGACGTTTCCAATTTGGCAGCCGGGCTCTGCGAGAGAGAGATACACAGTGTTGCCCCTTTACGAACCAAAGCTTTTGGGGAAAGCGAATGTCTGTGTGGCAGCGAATGCAGTTCCAAGGGACAGTGAAAACCAGCTACAGCATTCCGTGCTGGCAGCTTTCGTGTGGGCGCAATCGCTGGACGTTTCGAATTTGGCAGCCGGGCTCTGCAAGAGAGAGATACACAGTGTTGCCCCTTTACCAAGCCAAGCTTTTGGGGAAAGCGAATGTCTGTGTGGCAGCGAATGCAGTTCCAAGGGACAGTGAAAACCAGCTACAGCATTCCGTGCTGGCAGCTTTCGTGTGGGCGCAATCGCTGGACGTTTCGAATTTGGCAGCCGGGCTCTGCGAGAGAGAGATACACAGTGTTGCCCCTTTACCAAGCCAAGCTTTTGGGGAAAGCGAATGTCTGTGTGGCAGCGAATGCAGTTCCAAGGGACAGTGAAAACCAGCTACAGCATTCCGTGCTGGCAGCTTTCGTGTGGGCGCAATCGCTGGACGTTTCGAATTTGGCAGCCGGGCTCTGCGAGAGAGAGATACACAGTGTTGCCCCTTTACCAAGCCAAGCTTTTGGGGAAAGCGAATGTCTGTGTGGCAGCGAATGCAGTTCCAAGGGACAGTGAAAACCAGCTACAGCATTCCGTGCTGGCAGCTTTCGTGTGGGCGCAATCGCTGGACGTTTCGAATTTGGCAGCCGGGCTCTGCAAGAGAGAGATACACAGTGTTGCCCCTTTACCAAGCCAAGCTTTTGGGGAAAGCGAATGTCTGTGTGGCAGCGAATGCAGTTCCAAGGGACAGTGAAAACCAGCTACAGCATTCCGTGCTGGCAGCTTTCGTGTGGGCGCAATCGCTGGACGTTTCCAATTTGGCAGCCGGGCTCTGCGAGAGAGAGATACACAGTGTTGCCCCTTTACGAACCAAAGCTTTTGGGGAAAGCGAATGTCTGTGTGGCAGCGAATGCAGTTCCAAGGGACAGTGAAAACCAGCTACAGCATTCCGTGCTGGCAGCTTTCGTGTGGGCGCAATCGCTGGACGTTTCGAATTTGGCAGCCGGGCTCTGCGAGAGAGAGATACACAGTGTTGCCCCTTTACCAAGCCAAGCTTTTGGGGAAAGCGAATGTCTGTGTGGCAGCGAATGCAGTTCCAAGGGACAGTGAAAACCAGCTACAGCATTCCGTGCTGGCAGCTTTCGTGTGGGCGCAATCGCTGGACGTTTCCAATTTGGCAGCCGGGCTCTGCCAGAGAGAGATACACAGTGTTGCCCCTTTACCAAGCCAAGCTTTTGGGGAAAGCGAATGTCTGTGTGGCAGCGAATGCAGTTCCAAGGGACAGTGAAAACCAGCTACAGCATTCCCTGCTGGCAGCTTTCGTGTGGGCGCAATCGCTGGACGTTTCCAATTTGGCAGCCGGGCTCTGCGAGAGAGAGATACACAGTGTTGCCCCTTTACCAAGCCAAGCTTTTGGGGAAAGCGAATGTCTGTGTGGCAGCGAATGCAGTTCCAAGGGACAGTGAAAACCAGCTACAGCATTCCGTGATGGCAGCTTTCGTGTGGGCGCAATCTCTGGACGTTTCCAATTTGGCAGCCGGGCTCTGCGAGAGAGAGATACACAGTGTTGCCCCTTTACGAACCAAAGCTTTTGGGGAAAGCGAATGTCTGTGTGGCAGCGAATGCAGTTCCAAGGGACAGTGAAAACCAGCTACAGCATTCCGTGCTGGCAGCTTTCGTGTGGGCGCAATCGCTGGACGTTTCGAATTTGGCAGCCGGGCTCTGCAAGAGAGAGATACACAGTGTTGCCCCTTTACCAAGCCAAGCTTTTGGGGAAAGCGAATGTCTGTGTGGCAGCGAATGCAGTTCCAAGGGACAGTGAAAACCAGCTACAGCATTCCGTGCTGGCAGCTTTCGTGTGGGCGCAATCGCTGGACGTTTCGAATTTGGCAGCCGGGCTCTGCGAGAGAGAGATACACAGTGTTGCCCCTTTACCAAGCCAAGCTTTTGGGGAAAGCGAATGTCTGTGTGGCAGCGAATGCAGTTCCAAGGGACAGTGAAAACCAGCTACAGCATTCCGTGCTGGCAGCTTTCGTGTGGGCGCAATCGCTGGACGTTTCGAATTTGGCAGCCGGGCTCTGCAAGAGAGAGATACACAGTGTTGCCCCTTTACCAAGCCAAGCTTTTGGGGAAAGCGAATGTCTGTGTGGCAGCGAATGCAGTTCCAAGGGACAGTGAAAACCAGCTACAGCATTCCGTGCTGGCAGCTTTCGTGTGGGCGCAATCGCTGGACGTTTCCAATTTGGCAGCCGGGCTCTGCGAGAGAGAGATACACAGTGTTGCCCCTTTACCAAGCCAAGCTTTTGGGGAAAGCGAATGTCTGTGTGGCAGCGAATGCAATTCCAAGGGACAGTGAAAAGCAGCTACAGCATTCCGTGCTGGCAGCTTTCGTGTGGGCGCAATCGATGGACGTTTCGAATTTGCCAGCCGTGCTCTGCGAGAGAGAGATACACAGTGTTGCCCCTTTACCAAGCCAAGCTTTTGGGGAAAGCGAATGTCTGTGTGGCAGCGAATGCAGTTCCAAGGGACAGTGAAAACCAGCTACAGCATTCCGTGCTGGCAGCTTTCGTGTGGGCGCAATCGCTGGACGTTTCGAATTTGGCAGCCGGGCTCTGCGAGAGAGAGATACACAGTGTTGCCCCTTTACCAAGCCAAACTTTTGGGGAAAGCGAATGTCTGTGTGGCAGCGAATGCAGTTCCAAGGGACAGTGAAAACCAGCTACAGCATTCCGTGCTGGCAGCTTTCGTGTGGGCGCAATCGCTGGACGTTTCGAATTTGGCAGCCGGGCTCTGCGAGAGAGAGATACACAGTGTTGCCCCTTTACCAAGCCAAGCTTTTGGGGAAAGCGAATGTCTGTGTGGCAGCGAATGCAGTTCCAAGGGACAGTGAAAACCAGCTACAGCATTCCGTGCTGGCAGCTTTTGTGTGGGCGCAATCGCTGGACGTTTCGAATTTGGCAGCCGGGCTCTGCAAGAGAGAGATACACAGTGTTGCCCCTTTACCAAGCCAAGCTTTTGGGGAAAGCGAATGTCTGTGTGGCAGCGAATGCAGTTCCAAGGGACAGTGAAAACCAGCTACAGCATTCCGTGCTGGCAGCTTTCGTGTGGGCGCAATCGCTGGACGTTTCGAATTTGGCAGCCGGGCTCTGCGAGAGAGAGATACACAGTGTTGCCCCTTTACCAAGCCAAGCTTTTGGGGAAAGCGAATGTCTGTGTGGCAGCGAATGCAGTTCCAAGGGACAGTGAAAACCAGCTACAGCATTCCGTGCTGGCAGCTTTCGTGTGGGCGCAATCGCTGGACGTTTCCAATTTGGCAGCCGGGCTCTGCCAGAGAGAGATACACAGTGTTGCCCCTTTACCAAGCCAAGCTTTTGGGGAAAGCGAATGTCTGTGTGGCAGCGAATGCAGTTCCAAGGGACAGTGAAAACCAGCTACAGCATTCCCTGCTGGCAGCTTTCGTGTGGGCGCAATCGCTGGACGTTTCCAATTTGGCAGCCGGGCTCTGCGAGAGAGAGATACACAGTGTTGCCCCTTTACCAAGCCAAGCTTTTGGGGAAAGCGAATGTCTGTGTGGCAGCGAATGCAGTTCCAAGGGACAGTGAAAACCAGCTACAGCATTCCGTGCTGGCAGCTTTCGTGTGGGCGCAATCGCTGGACGTTTCCAATTTGGCAGCCGGGCTCTGCGAGAGAGAGATACACAGTGTTGCCCCTTTACCAAGCCAAGCTTTTGGGGAAAGCGAATGTCTGTGTGGCAGCGAATGCAGTTCCAAGGGACAGTGAAAACCAGCTACAGCATTCCGTGATGGCAGCTTTCGTGTGGGCGCAATCTCTGGACGTTTCCAATTTGGCAGCCGGGCTCTGCGAGAGAGAGATACACAGTGTTGCCCCTTTACGAACCAAAGCTTTTGGGGAAAGCGAATGTCTGTGTGGCAGCGAATGCAGTTCCAAGGGACAGTGAAAACCAGCTACAGCATTCCGTGCTGGCAGCTTTCGTGTGGGCGCAATCGCTGGACGTTTCGAATTTGGCAGCCGGGCTCTGCAAGAGAGAGATACACAGTGTTGCCCCTTTACCAAGCCAAGCTTTTGGGGAAAGCGAATGTCTGTGTGGCAGCGAATGCAGTTCCAAGGGACAGTGAAAACCAGCTACAGCATTCCGTGCTGGCAGCTTTCGTGTGGGCGCAATCGCTGGACGTTTCGAATTTGGCAGCCGGGCTCTGCGAGAGAGAGATACACAGTGTTGCCCCTTTACCAAGCCAAGCTTTTGGGGAAAGCGAATGTCTGTGTGGCAGCGAATGCAGTTCCAAGGGACAGTGAAAACCAGCTACAGCATTCCGTGCTGGCAGCTTTCGTGTGGGCGCAATCGCTGGACGTTTCGAATTTGGCAGCCGGGCTCTGCAAGAGAGAGATACACAGTGTTGCCCCTTTACCAAGCCAAGCTTTTGGGGAAAGCGAATGTCTGTGTGGCAGCGAATGCAGTTCCAAGGGACAGTGAAAACCAGCTACAGCATTCCGTGCTGGCAGCTTTCGTGTGGGCGCAATCGCTGGACGTTTCCAATTTGGCAGCCGGGCTCTGCGAGAGAGAGATACACAGTGTTGCCCCTTTACCAAGCCAAGCTTTTGGGGAAAGCGAATGTCTGTGTGGCAGCGAATGCAATTCCAAGGGACAGTGAAAAGCAGCTACAGCATTCCGTGCTGGCAGCTTTCGTGTGGGCGCAATCGATGGACGTTTCGAATTTGCCAGCCGTGCTCTGCGAGAGAGAGATACACAGTGTTGCCCCTTTACCAAGCCAAGCTTTTGGGGAAAGCGAATGTCTGTGTGGCAGCGAATGCAGTTCCAAGGGACAGTGAAAACCAGCTACAGCATTCCGTGCTGGCAGCTTTCGTGTGGGCGCAATCGCTGGACGTTTCGAATTTGGCAGCCGGGCTCTGCGAGAGAGAGATACACAGTGTTGCCCCTTTACCAAGCCAAACTTTTGGGGAAAGCGAATGTCTGTGTGGCAGCGAATGCAGTTCCAAGGGACAGTGAAAACCAGCTACAGCATTCCGTGCTGGCAGCTTTCGTGTGGGCGCAATCGCTGGACGTTTCGAATTTGGCAGCCGGGCTCTGCGAGAGAGAGATACACAGTGTTGCCCCTTTACCAAGCCAAGCTTTTGGGGAAAGCGAATGTCTGTGTGGCAGCGAATGCAGTTCCAAGGGACAGTGAAAACCAGCTACAGCATTCCGTGCTGGCAGCTTTCGTGTGGGCGCAATCGCTGGACGTTTCGAATTTGGCAGCCGGGCTCTGCAAGAGAGAGATACACAGTGTTGCCCCTTTACCAAGCCAAGCTTTTGGGGAAAGCGAATGTCTGTGTGGCAGCGAATGCAGTTCCAAGGGACAGTGAAAACCAGCTACAGCATTCCGTGCTGGCAGCTTTCGTGTGGGCGCAATCGCTGGACGTTTCCAATTTGGCAGCCGGGCTCTGCGAGAGAGAGATACACAGTGTTGCCCCTTTACGAACCAAAGCTTTTGGGGAAAGCGAATGTCTGTGTGGCAGCGAATGCAGTTCCAAGGGACAGTGAAAACCAGCTACAGCATTCCGTGCTGGCAGCTTTCGTGTGGGCGCAATCGCTGGACGTTTCGAATTTGGCAGCCGGGCTCTGCGAGAGAGAGATACACAGTGTTGCCCCTTTACCAAGCCAAGCTTTTGGGGAAAGCGAATGTCTGTGTGGCAGCGAATGCAGTTCCAAGGGACAGTGAAAACCAGCTACAGCATTCCGTGCTGGCAGCTTTCGTGTGGGCGCAATCGCTGGACGTTTCCAATTTGGCAGCCGGGCTCTGCCAGAGAGAGATACACAGTGTTGCCCCTTTACCAAGCCAAGCTTTTGGGGAAAGCGAATGTCTGTGTGGCAGCGAATGCAGTTCCAAGGGACAGTGAAAACCAGCTACAGCATTCCCTGCTGGCAGCTTTCGTGTGGGCGCAATCGCTGGACGTTTCCAATTTGGCAGCCGGGCTCTGCGAGAGAGAGATACACAGTGTTGCCCCTTTACCAAGCCAAGCTTTTGGGGAAAGCGAATGTCTGTGTGGCAGCGAATGCAGTTCCAAGGGACAGTGAAAACCAGCTACAGCATTCCGTGCTGGCAGCTTTCGTGTGGGCGCAATCGCTGGACGTTTCCAATTTGGCAGCCGGGCTCTGCGAGAGAGAGATACACAGTGTTGCCCCTTTACCAAGCCAAGCTTTTGGGGAAAGCGAATGTCTGTGTGGCAGCGAATGCAGTTCCAAGGGACAGTGAAAACCAGCTACAGCATTCCGTGATGGCAGCTTTCGTGTGGGCGCAATCTCTGGACGTTTCCAATTTGGCAGCCGGGCTCTGCGAGAGAGAGATACACAGTGTTGCCCCTTTACGAACCAAAGCTTTTGGGGAAAGCGAATGTCTGTGTGGCAGCGAATGCAGTTCCAAGGGACAGTGAAAACCAGCTACAGCATTCCGTGCTGGCAGCTTTCGTGTGGGCGCAATCGCTGGACGTTTCGAATTTGGCAGCCGGGCTCTGCAAGAGAGAGATACACAGTGTTGCCCCTTTACCAAGCCAAGCTTTTGGGGAAAGCGAATGTCTGTGTGGCAGCGAATGCAGTTCCAAGGGACAGTGAAAACCAGCTACAGCATTCCGTGCTGGCAGCTTTCGTGTGGGCGCAATCGCTGGACGTTTCGAATTTGGCAGCCGGGCTCTGCGAGAGAGAGATACACAGTGTTGCCCCTTTACCAAGCCAAGCTTTTGGGGAAAGCGAATGTCTGTGTGGCAGCGAATGCAGTTCCAAGGGACAGTGAAAACCAGCTACAGCATTCCGTGCTGGCAGCTTTCGTGTGGGCGCAATCGCTGGACGTTTCGAATTTGGCAGCCGGGCTCTGCGAGAGAGAGATACACAGTGTTGCCCCTTTACCAAGCCAAGCTTTTGGGGAAAGCGAATGTCTGTGTGGCAGCGAATGCAGTTCCAAGGGACAGTGAAAACCAGCTACAGCATTCCGTGCTGGCAGCTTTCGTGTGGGCGCAATCGCTGGACGTTTCCAATTTGGCAGCCGGGCTCTGCGAGAGAGAGATACACAGTGTTGCCCCTTTACCAAGCCAAGCTTTTGGGGAAAGCGAATGTCTGTGTGGCAGCGAATGCAGTTCCAAGGGACAGTGAAAACCAGCTACAGCATTCCGTGCTGGCAGCTTTCGTGTGGGCGCAATCGCTGGACGTTTCGAATTTGGCAGCCGGGCTCTGCAAGAGAGAGATACACAGTGTTGCCCCTTTACCAAGCCAAGCTTTTGGGGAAAGCGAATGTCTGTGTGGCAGCGAATGCAGTTCCAAGGGACAGTGAAAACCAGCTACAGCATTCCGTGCTGGCAGCTTTCGTGTGGGCGCAATCGCTGGACGTTTCCAATTTGGCAGCCGGGCTCTGCGAGAGAGAGATACACAGTGTTGCCCCTTTACGAACCAAAGCTTTTGGGGAAAGCGAATGTCTGTGTGGCAGCGAATGCAGTTCCAAGGGACAGTGAAAACCAGCTACAGCATTCCGTGCTGGCAGCTTTCGTGTGGGCGCAATCGCTGGACGTTTCGAATTTGGCAGCCGGGCTCTGCGAGAGAGAGATACACAGTGTTGCCCCTTTACCAAGCCAAGCTTTTGGGGAAAGCGAATGTCTGTGTGGCAGCGAATGCAGTTCCAAGGGACAGTGAAAACCAGCTACAGCATTCCGTGCTGGCAGCTTTCGTGTGGGCGCAATCGCTGGACGTTTCCAATTTGGCAGCCGGGCTCTGCCAGAGAGAGATACACAGTGTTGCCCCTTTACCAAGCCAAGCTTTTGGGGAAAGCGAATGTCTGTGTGGCAGCGAATGCAGTTCCAAGGGACAGTGAAAACCAGCTACAGCATTCCCTGCTGGCAGCTTTCGTGTGGGCGCAATCGCTGGACGTTTCCAATTTGGCAGCCGGGCTCTGCGAGAGAGAGATACACAGTGTTGCCCCTTTACCAAGCCAAGCTTTTGGGGAAAGCGAATGTCTGTGTGGCAGCGAATGCAGTTCCAAGGGACAGTGAAAACCAGCTACAGCATTCCGTGCTGGCAGCTTTCGTGTGGGCGCAATCGCTGGACGTTTCCAATTTGGCAGCCGGGCTCTGCGAGAGAGAGATACACAGTGTTGCCCCTTTACCAAGCCAAGCTTTTGGGGAAAGCGAATGTCTGTGTGGCAGCGAATGCAGTTCCAAGGGACAGTGAAAACCAGCTACAGCATTCCGTGATGGCAGCTTTCGTGTGGGCGCAATCTCTGGACGTTTCCAATTTGGCAGCCGGGCTCTGCGAGAGAGAGATACACAGTGTTGCCCCTTTACGAACCAAAGCTTTTGGGGAAAGCGAATGTCTGTGTGGCAGCGAATGCAGTTCCAAGGGACAGTGAAAACCAGCTACAGCATTCCGTGCTGGCAGCTTTCGTGTGGGCGCAATCGCTGGACGTTTCGAATTTGGCAGCCGGGCTCTGCAAGAGAGAGATACACAGTGTTGCCCCTTTACCAAGCCAAGCTTTTGGGGAAAGCGAATGTCTGTGTGGCAGCGAATGCAGTTCCAAGGGACAGTGAAAACCAGCTACAGCATTCCGTGCTGGCAGCTTTCGTGTGGGCGCAATCGCTGGACGTTTCGAATTTGGCAGCCGGGCTCTGCGAGAGAGAGATACACAGTGTTGCCCCTTTACCAAGCCAAGCTTTTGGGGAAAGCGAATGTCTGTGTGGCAGCGAATGCAGTTCCAAGGGACAGTGAAAACCAGCTACAGCATTCCGTGCTGGCAGCTTTCGTGTGGGCGCAATCGCTGGACGTTTCGAATTTGGCAGCCGGGCTCTGCAAGAGAGAGATACACAGTGTTGCCCCTTTACCAAGCCAAGCTTTTGGGGAAAGCGAATGTCTGTGTGGCAGCGAATGCAGTTCCAAGGGACAGTGAAAACCAGCTACAGCATTCCGTGCTGGCAGCTTTCGTGTGGGCGCAATCGCTGGACGTTTCCAATTTGGCAGCCGGGCTCTGCGAGAGAGAGATACACAGTGTTGCCCCTTTACCAAGCCAAGCTTTTGGGGAAAGCGAATGTCTGTGTGGCAGCGAATGCAATTCCAAGGGACAGTGAAAAGCAGCTACAGCATTCCGTGCTGGCAGCTTTCGTGTGGGCGCAATCGATGGACGTTTCGAATTTGCCAGCCGTGCTCTGCGAGAGAGAGATACACAGTGTTGCCCCTTTACCAAGCCAAGCTTTTGGGGAAAGCGAATGTCTGTGTGGCAGCGAATGCAGTTCCAAGGGACAGTGAAAACCAGCTACAGCATTCCGTGCTGGCAGCTTTCGTGTGGGCGCAATCGCTGGACGTTTCGAATTTGGCAGCCGGGCTCTGCGAGAGAGAGATACACAGTGTTGCCCCTTTACCAAGCCAAACTTTTGGGGAAAGCGAATGTCTGTGTGGCAGCGAATGCAGTTCCAAGGGACAGTGAAAACCAGCTACAGCATTCCGTGCTGGCAGCTTTCGTGTGGGCGCAATCGCTGGACGTTTCCAATTTGGCAGCCGGGCTCTGCGAGAGAGAGATACACAGTGTTGCCCCTTTACCAAGCCAAGCTTTTGGGGAAAGCGAATGTCTGTGTGGCAGCGAATGCAGTTCCAAGGGACAGTGAAAACCAGCTACAGCATTCCCTGCTGGCAGCTTTCGTGTGGGCGCAATCGCTGGACGTTTCCAATTTGGCAGCCGGGCTCTGCGAGAGAGAGATACACAGTGTTGCCCCTTTACCAAGCCAAGCTTTTGGGGAAAGCGAATGTCTGTGTGGCAGCGAATGCAGTTCCAAGGGACAGTGAAAACCAGCTACAGCATTCCGTGCTGGCAGCTTTCGTGTGGGCGCAATCGCTGGACGTTTCCAATTTGCCAGCCGGGCTCTGCGAGAGAGAGATACACAGTGTTGCCCCTTTACCAAGCCAAGCTTTTGGGGAAAGCGAATGTCTGTGTGGCAGCGAATGCAGTTCCAAGGGACAGTGAAAACCAGCTACAGCATTCCGTGCTGGCAGCTTTCGTGTGGGCGCAATCGCTGGACGTTTCCAATTTGGCAGCCGGGCTCTGCGAGAGAGAGATACACAGTGTTGCCCCTTTACCAAGCCAAGCTTTTGGGGAAAGCGAATGTCTGTGTGGCAGCGAATGCAGTTCCAAGGGACAGTGAAAACCAGCTACAGCATTCCGTGCTGGCAGCTTTCGTGTGGGCGCAATCGCTGGACGTTTCCAATTTGGCAGCCGGGCTCTGCGAGAGAGAGATACACAGTGTTGCCCCTTTACCAAGCCAAGCTTTTGGGGAAAGCGAATGTCTGTGTGGCAGCGAATGCAGTTCCAAGGGACAGTGAAAACCAGCTACAGCATTCCGTGCTGGCAGCTTTCGTGTGGGCGCAATCGCTGGACGTTTCGAATTTGGCAGCCGGGCTCTGCGAGAGAGAGATACACAGTGTTGCCCCTTTACCAAGCCAAGCTTTTGGGGAAAGCGAATGTCTGTGTGGCAGCGAATGCAGTTCCAAGGGACAGTGAAAACCAGCTACAGCATTCCGTGCTGGCAGCTTTCGTGTGGGCGCAATCGCTGGACGTTTCCAATTTGGCAGCCGGGCTCTGCGAGAGAGAGATACACAGTGTTGCCCCTTTACGAACCAAAGCTTTTGGGGAAAGCGAATGTCTGTGTGGCAGCGAATGCAGTTCCAAGGGACAGTGAAAACCAGCTACAGCATTCCGTGCTGGCAGCTTTCGTGTGGGCGCAATCGCTGGACGTTTCGAATTTGGCAGCCGGGCTCTGCGAGAGAGAGATACACAGTGTTGCCCCTTTACCAAGCCAAGCTTTTGGGGAAAGCGAATGTCTGTGTGGCAGCGAATGCAGTTCCAAGGGACAGTGAAAACCAGCTACAGCATTCCGTGCTGGCAGCTTTCGTGTGGGCGCAATCGCTGGACGTTTCCAATTTGGCAGCCGGGCTCTGCGAGAGAGAGATACACAGTGTTGCCCCTTTACCAAGCCAAGCTTTTGGGGAAAGCGAATGTCTGTGTGGCAGCGAATGCAATTCCAAGGGACAGTGAAAAGCAGCTACAGCATTCCGTGCTGGCAGCTTTCGTGTGGGCGCAATCGATGGACGTTTCGAATTTGCCAGCCGTGCTCTGCGAGAGAGAGATACACAGTGTTGCCCCTTTACCAAGCCAAGCTTTTGGGGAAAGCGAATGTCTGTGTGGCAGCGAATGCAGTTCCAAGGGACAGTGAAAACCAGCTACAGCATTCCGTGCTGGCAGCTTTCGTGTGGGCGCAATCGCTGGACGTTTCGAATTTGGCAGCCGGGCTCTGCGAGAGAGAGATACACAGTGTTGCCCCTTTACCAAGCCAAACTTTTGGGGAAAGCGAATGTCTGTGTGGCAGCGAATGCAGTTCCAAGGGACAGTGAAAACCAGCTACAGCATTCCGTGCTGGCAGCTTTCGTGTGGGCGCAATCGCTGGACGTTTCCAATTTGGCAGCCGGGCTCTGCGAGAGAGAGATACACAGTGTTGCCCCTTTACCAAGCCAAGCTTTTGGGGAAAGCGAATGTCTGTGTGGCAGCGAATGCAGTTCCAAGGGACAGTGAAAACCAGCTACAGCATTCCGTGCTGGCAGCTTTCGTGTGGGCGCAATCGCTGGACGTTTCCAATTTGGCAGCCGGGCTCTGCAAGAGAGAGATACACAGTGTTGCCCCTTTACCAAGCCAAGCTTTTGGGGAAAGCGAATGTCTGTGTGGCAGCGAATGCAGTTCCAAGGGACAGTGAAAACCAGCTACAGCATTCCGTGCTGGCAGCTTTCGTGTGGGCGCAATCGCTGGACGTTTCCAATTTGGCAGCCGGGCTCTGCGAGAGAGAGATACACAGTGTTGCCCCTTTACCAAGCCAAGCTTTTGGGGAAAGCGAATGTCTGTGTGGCAGCGAATGCAATTCCAAGGGACAGTGAAAACCAGCTACAGCATTCCGTGCTGGCAGCTTTCGTGTGGGCGCAATCGATGGACGTTTCGAATTTGCCAGCCGTGCTCTGCGAGAGAGAGATACACAGTGTTGCCCCTTTACCAAGCCAAGCTTTTGGGGAAAGCGAATGTCTGTGTGGCAGCGAATGCAGTTCCAAGGGACAGTGAAAACCAGCTACAGCATTCCGTGCTGGCAGCTTTAGTGTGGGCGCAATCGCTGGACGTTTCGAATTTGGCAGCCGGGCTCTGCGAGAGAGAGATACACAGTGTTGCCCCTTTACCAAGCCAAGCTTTTGGGGAAAGCGAATGTCTGTGTGGCAGCGAATGCAGTTCCAAGGGACAGTGAAAACCAGCTACAGCATTCCGTGCTGGCAGCTTTCGTGTGGGCGCAATCGCTGGACGTTTCCAATTTGCCAGCCGGGCTCTGCGAGAGAGAGATACACAGTGTTGCCCCTTTACCAAGCCAAGCTTTTGGGGAAAGCGAATGTCTGTGTGGCAGCGAATGCAGTTCCAAGGGACAGTGAAAACCAGCTACAGCATTCCGTGCTGGCAGCTTTCGTGTGGGCGCAATCGCTGGACGTTTCGAATTTGGCAGCCGGGCTCTGCAAGAGAGAGATACACAGTGTTGCCCCTTTACCAAGCCAAGCTTTTGGGGAAAGCGAATGTCTGTGTGGCAGCGAATGCAGTTCCAAGGGACAGTGAAAACCAGCTACAGCATTCCGTGCTGGCAGCTTTCGTGTGGGCGCAATCGCTGGACGTTTCCAATTTGGCAGCCGGGCTCTGCGAGAGAGAGATACACAGTGTTGCCCCTTTACCAAGCCAAGCTTTTGGGGAAAGCGAATGTCTGTGTGGCAGCGAATGCAGTTCCAAGGGACAGTGAAAACCAGCTACAGCATTCCCTGCTGGCAGCTTTCGTGTGGGCGCAATCGCTGGACGTTTCCAATTTGGCAGCCGGGCTCTGCGAGAGAGAGATACACAGTGTTGCCCCTTTACCAAGCCAAGCTTTTGGGGAAAGCGAATGTCTGTGTGGCAGCGAATGCAGTTCCAAGGGACAGTGAAAACCAGCTACAGCATTCCGTGCTGGCAGCTTTCGTGTGGGCGCAATCGCTGGACGTTTCCAATTTGCCAGCCGGGCTCTGCGAGAGAGAGATACACAGTGTTGCCCCTTTACCAAGCCAAGCTTTTGGGGAAAGCGAATGTCTGTGTGGCAGCGAATGCAGTTCCAAGGGACAGTGAAAACCAGCTACAGCATTCCGTGCTGGCAGCTTTCGTGTGGGCGCAATCGCTGGACGTTTCCAATTTGGCAGCCGGGCTCTGCGAGAGAGAGATACACAGTGTTGCCCCTTTACCAAGCCAAGCTTTTGGGGAAAGCGAATGTCTGTGTGGCAGCGAATGCAGTTCCAAGGGACAGTGAAAACCAGCTACAGCATTCCGTGCTGGCAGCTTTCGTGTGGGCGCAATCGCTGGACGTTTCCAATTTGGCAGCCGGGCTCTGCGAGAGAGAGATACACAGTGTTGCCCCTTTACCAAGCCAAGCTTTTGGGGAAAGCGAATGTCTGTGTGGCAGCGAATGCAGTTCCAAGGGACAGTGAAAACCAGCTACAGCATTCCGTGCTGGCAGCTTTCGTGTGGGCGCAATCGCTGGACGTTTCGAATTTGGCAGCCGGGCTCTGCGAGAGAGAGATACACAGTGTTGCCCCTTTACCAAGCCAAGCTTTTGGGGAAAGCGAATGTCTGTGTGGCAGCGAATGCAGTTCCAAGGGACAGTGAAAACCAGCTACAGCATTCCGTGCTGGCAGCTTTCGTGTGGGCGCAATCGCTGGACGTTTCCAATTTGGCAGCCGGGCTCTGCGAGAGAGAGATACACAGTGTTGCCCCTTTACGAACCAAAGCTTTTGGGGAAAGCGAATGTCTGTGTGGCAGCGAATGCAGTTCCAAGGGACAGTGAAAACCAGCTACAGCATTCCGTGCTGGCAGCTTTCGTGTGGGCGCAATCGCTGGACGTTTCGAATTTGGCAGCCGGGCTCTGCGAGAGAGAGATACACAGTGTTGCCCCTTTACCAAGCCAAGCTTTTGGGGAAAGCGAATGTCTGTGTGGCAGCGAATGCAGTTCCAAGGGACAGTGAAAACCAGCTACAGCATTCCGTGCTGGCAGCTTTCGTGTGGGCGCAATCGCTGGACGTTTCCAATTTGGCAGCCGGGCTCTGCGAGAGAGAGATACACAGTGTTGCCCCTTTACCAAGCCAAGCTTTTGGGGAAAGCGAATGTCTGTGTGGCAGCGAATGCAGTTCCAAGGGACAGTGAAAACCAGCTACAGCATTCCCTGCTGGCAGCTTTCGTGTGGGCGCAATCGCTGGACGTTTCCAATTTGGCAGCCGGGCTCTGCAAGAGAGAGATACACAGTGTTGCCCCTTTACCAAGCCAAGCTTTTGGGGAAAGCGAATGTCTGTGTGGCAGCGAATGCAGTTCCAAGGGACAGTGAAAACCAGCTACAGCATTCCGTGCTGGCAGCTTTCGTGTGGGCGCAATCGCTGGACGTTTCCAATTTGGCAGCCGGGCTCTGCGAGAGAGAGATACACAGTGTTGCCCCTTTACCAAGCCAAGCTTTTGGGGAAAGCGAATGTCTGTGTGGCAGCGAATGCAGTTCCAAGGGACAGTGAAAACCAGCTACAGCATTCCGTGATGGCAGCTTTCGTGTGGGCGCAATCTCTGGACGTTTCCAATTTGGCAGCCGGGCTCTGCGAGAGAGAGATACACAGTGTTGCCCCTTTACGAACCAAAGCTTTTGGGGAAAGCGAATGTCTGTGTGGCAGCGAATGCAGTTCCAAGGGACAGTGAAAACCAGCTACAGCATTCCGTGCTGGCAGCTTTCGTGTGGGCGCAATCGCTGGACGTTTCCAATTTGGCAGCCGGGCTCTGCAAGAGAGAGATACACAGTGTTGCCCCTTTACCAAGCCAAGCTTTTGGGGAAAGCGAATGTCTGTGTGGCAGCGAATGCAGTTCCAAGGGACAGTGAAAACCAGCTACAGCATTCCGTGCTGGCAGCTTTCGTGTGGGCGCAATCGCTGGACGTTTCCAATTTGGCAGCCGGGCTCTGCGAGAGAGAGATACACAGTGTTGCCCCTTTACCAAGCCAAGCTTTTGGGGAAAGCGAATGTCTGTGTGGCAGCGAATGCAGTTCCAAGGGACAGTGAAAACCAGCTACAGCATTCCGTGCTGGCAGCTTTCGTGTGGGCGCAATCGCTGGACGTTTCGAATTTGGCAGCCGGGCTCTGCGAGAGAGAGATACACAGTGTTGCCCCTTTACCAAGCCAAGCTTTTGGGGAAAGCGAATGTCTGTGTGGCAGCGAATGCAGTTCCAAGGGACAGTGAAAACCAGCTACAGCATTCCGTGCTGGCAGCTTTCGTGTGGGCGCAATCGCTGGACGTTTCGAATTTGGCAGCCGGGCTCTGCGAGAGAGAGATACACAGTGTTGCCCCTTTACCAAGCCAAGCTTTTGGGGAAAGCGAATGTCTGTGTGGCAGCGAATGCAGTTCCAAGGGACAGTGAAAACCAGCTACAGCATTCCGTGCTGGCAGCTTTCGTGTGGGCGCAATCGCTGGACGTTTCCAATTTGGCAGCCGGGCTCTGCGAGAGAGAGATACACAGTGTTGCCCCTTTACCAAGCCAAGCTTTTGGGGAAAGCGAATGTCTGTGTGGCAGCGAATGCAGTTCCAAGGGACAGTGAAAACCAGCTACAGCATTCCGTGCTGGCAGCTTTCGTGTGGGCGCAATCGCTGGACGTTTCGAATTTGGCAGCCGGGCTCTGCAAGAGAGAGATACACAGTGTTGCCCCTTTACCAAGCCAAGCTTTTGGGGAAAGCGAATGTCTGTGTGGCAGCGAATGCAGTTCCAAGGGACAGTGAAAACCAGCTACAGCATTCCGTGCTGGCAGCTTTCGTGTGGGCGCAATCGCTGGACGTTTCCAATTTGGCAGCCGGGCTCTGCGAGAGAGAGATACACAGTGTTGCCCCTTTACCAAGCCAAGCTTTTGGGGAAAGCGAATGTCTGTGTGGCAGCGAATGCAATTCCAAGGGACAGTGAAAAGCAGCTACAGCATTCCGTGCTGGCAGCTTTCGTGTGGGCGCAATCGATGGACGTTTCGAATTTGCCAGCCGTGCTCTGCGAGAGAGAGATACACAGTGTTGCCCCTTTACCAAGCCAAGCTTTTGGGGAAAGCGAATGTCTGTGTGGCAGCGAATGCAGTTCCAAGGGACAGTGAAAACCAGCTACAGCATTCCGTGCTGGCAGCTTTCGTGTGGGCGCAATCGCTGGACGTTTCCAATTTGGCAGCCGGGCTCTGCGAGAGAGAGATACACAGTGTTGCCCCTTTACCAAGCCAAGCTTTTGGGGAAAGCGAATGTCTGTGTGGCAGCGAATGCAGTTCCAAGGGACAGTGAAAACCAGCTACAGCATTCCGTGCTGGCAGCTTTCGTGTGGGCGCAATCGCTGGACGTTTCCAATTTGCCAGCCGGGCTCTGCGAGAGAGAGATACACAGTGTTGCCCCTTTACCAAGCCAAGCTTTTGGGGAAAGCGAATGTCTGTGTGGCAGCGAATGCAGTTCCAAGGGACAGTGAAAACCAGCTACAGCATTCCGTGCTGGCAGCTTTCGTGTGGGCGCAATCGCTGGACGTTTCGAATTTGGCAGCCGGGCTCTGCAAGAGAGAGATACACAGTGTTGCCCCTTTACCAAGCCAAGCTTTTGGGGAAAGCGAATGTCTGTGTGGCAGCGAATGCAGTTCCAAGGGACAGTGAAAACCAGCTACAGCATTCCGTGCTGGCAGCTTTCGTGTGGGCGCAATCGCTGGACGTTTCCAATTTGGCAGCCGGGCTCTGCGAGAGAGAGATACACAGTGTTGCCCCTTTACCAAGCCAAGCTTTTGGGGAAAGCGAATGTCTGTGTGGCAGCGAATGCAGTTCCAAGGGACAGTGAAAACCAGCTACAGCATTCCGTGCTGGCAGCTTTCGTGTGGGCGCAATCGCTGGACGTTTCCAATTTGGCAGCCGGGCTCTGCGAGAGAGAGATACACAGTGTTGCCCCTTTACCAAGCCAAGCTTTTGGGGAAAGCGAATGTCTGTGTGGCAGCGAATGCAGTTCCAAGGGACAGTGAAAACCAGCTACAGCATTCCGTGCTGGCAGCTTTCGTGTGGGCGCAATCGCTGGACGTTTCCAATTTGGCAGCCGGGCTCTGCGAGAGAGAGATACACAGTGTTGCCCCTTTACCAAGCCAAGCTTTTGGGGAAAGCGAATGTCTGTGTGGCAGCGAATGCAGTTCCAAGGGACAGTGAAAACCAGCTACAGCATTCCGTGCTGGCAGCTTTCGTGTGGGCGCAATCGCTGGACGTTTCCAATTTGGCAGCCGGGCTCTGCGAGAGAGAGATACACAGTGTTGCCCCTTTACCAAGCCAAGCTTTTGGGGAAAGCGAATGTCTGTGTGGCAGCGAATGCAGTTCCAAGGGACAGTGAAAACCAGCTACAGCATTCCGTGCTGGCAGCTTTCGTGTGGGCGCAATCGCTGGACGTTTCCAATTTGGCAGCCGGGCTCTGCGAGAGAGAGATACACAGTGTTGCCCCTTTACCAAGCCAAGCTTTTGGGGAAAGCGAATGTCTGTGTGGCAGCGAATGCAGTTCCAAGGGACAGTGAAAACCAGCTACAGCATTCCGTGCTGGCAGCTTTCGTGTGGGCGCAATCGCTGGACGTTTCGAATTTGGCAGCCGGGCTCTGCGAGAGAGAGATACACAGTGTTGCCCCTTTACCAAGCCAAGCTTTTGGGGAAAGCGAATGTCTGTGTGGCAGCGAATGCAGTTCCAAGGGACAGTGAAAACCAGCTACAGCATTCCGTGCTGGCAGCTTTCGTGTGGGCGCAATCGCTGGACGTTTCCAATTTGGCAGCCGGGCTCTGCGAGAGAGAGATACACAGTGTTGCCCCTTTACGAACCAAAGCTTTTGGGGAAAGCGAATGTCTGTGTGGCAGCGAATGCAGTTCCAAGGGACAGTGAAAACCAGCTACAGCATTCCGTGCTGGCAGCTTTCGTGTGGGCGCAATCGCTGGACGTTTCGAATTTGGCAGCCGGGCTCTGCGAGAGAGAGATACACAGTGTTGCCCCTTTACCAAGCCAAGCTTTTGGGGAAAGCGAATGTCTGTGTGGCAGCGAATGCAGTTCCAAGGGACAGTGAAAACCAGCTACAGCATTCCGTGCTGGCAGCTTTCGTGTGGGCGCAATCGCTGGACGTTTCCAATTTGGCAGCCG